>NW_026973475.1:0-20618 GCF_036172545.1 Culicoides brevitarsis | reverse complement strand
TTGAATGAATAAAAAGTTTAACCTGCCCGGTGAAAATTTAACGGCCGCAGTATTCTGACTGTGCAAAGGTAGCATAATCCATTGTCTTTTAATTAAAGGCTAGTATGAATGGTTGGATGAGATATCAACTATTTTTATATTAATAAAAATGAATTTAAATTTTTAGTAAAAATGCTAAAATAAAAAAATTAGACGAGAAGACCCTATAAATCTTTATTTTTAATTGATAATATAAATTTTGAAAAAATTTAAATAAATTATTTATTAAAAATTTTATTGGGAGGATAATGAAATTTAAAAAACTTTTATTTTGTTTTATAAATATAATTAAATTATTGAATATATAATAATATTAAATGTTTAAAAAATTAAGTTACTTTAGGGATAACAGCGTAATTATTTTAAAGAGTTCTTATCGATAAAATAGTTTGCGACCTCGATGTTGAATTAAGAATTAATTTAGGTGTAGAAGTTTAAAATTTAAGTCTGTTCGACTTTTAAATTCTTACATGATTTGAGTTCAGACCGGCGTAAGCCAGGTTGGTTTCTATCTTTTTTTTATTTATATATTTTAGTACGAAAGGACCAAATATATTAATTTTATTATTAAAATAGATTTATATTAAAATATTAATATTGTTTTGACAGATTTGAATGTGATAAATTTAGAATTTATAAATGTATAATATACAAACAATAAAATGATATTATTAGATTTTATTTTACCTGTAATTGGTTCTTTAATTTTAATTATTTGTGTAATAGTAAGAGTTGCTTTTTTAACATTATTTGAACGAAAAATTTTAGGTTATATTCAAATTCGTAAAGGTCCTAA
This sequence comes from Culicoides brevitarsis, assembly GCF_036172545.1. Lineage (NCBI taxonomy): Eukaryota > Metazoa > Arthropoda > Insecta > Diptera > Ceratopogonidae > Culicoides > Culicoides brevitarsis. Next base: position 19,783 of record NW_026973475.1, on the reverse strand, counting down.
TAAATTAGGAATTAATGGAATTTTACAACCTTTTAGAGATGCAATTAAATTATTCTCTAAAGAAATAATTTATCCAAATATTTCTAATTATTTAATTTATTATTTTTGCCCTGTATTTTCTTTATTTTTAATTTTATTTTTATGAATTAGATTTCCTTTATTAATCAAATTATTTTCTTTTAATTTAGGGATTTTATTTTTTTTATCCTGTACAAGAATTAGAGTATATAGAATTATAATTGCTGGGTGATCATCTAATTCTAAATATTCTTTATTAGGAGGATTGCGAGCAGTAGCTCAAACAATTTCTTATGAAGTTAGATTAGCTTTAATTTTTATCTCTTTAATTATTTTAGTATTTAGATTTTCTTTTATCGATTTTTATTTAAAACAAATTAATTTATGGTTAATTTTTTTAACAATTCCTCTAAGTTATGTTTGATTAATTTCTTCTTTAGCTGAAACTAATCGTACTCCTTTTGATTTTACAGAAGGAGAATCAGAATTAGTTTCAGGATTTAATGTTGAATACGCTAGAGGAGGATTTGCTTTAATTTTTTTAGCTGAATATGCTAGAATTTTACTTATAAGAATATTATTTAGAGTAATATTTTTAGGTTCAAATTTATTTAATTTATTTTTTTATATAAAATTATCTTTTATTGCTTTTTTTTTATTTGAGTACGAGGAACAATACCTCGATTTCGTTATGATAAATTAATATATTTAGCATGAAAAAGTTATTTACCTTTTTCATTATGTTATTTAATTTTATTTATTAGATTTAAAATAATTTTATTTATTTTAATTTTATGAATAATTTAAAGTAAAATCAATAAAATAAAAAATTTTTTCTTATGTTTTCAAAACATATGCTTTTACAAGCTCATTGATTTAATTATTTAATAAAATTATCTCATAATTTTATCATTAATGGATTAATTAAAAAATATAAAAAATATAAAATAGTCAAAATTTGTCCAGTTAAAATAAATGGTCTTTCTACAGGACGAGCCCCAATTCATGTTAATAAAATTACAATAATAAAAAATAATCAAAATATTATTTTATTTACAGGATAAAATCTTAATGAACGAAAATTTCTTTTATTAACAAAAGGTATAATAAATAAAATAGCAATTGATATAACTAGAGCAATAACTCCACCTAATTTATTAGGAATTGATCGAAGAATTGCATAAGCAAATAAAAAATATCATTCTGGTTGAATATGAACTGGTGTTCTTAATGGATTAGCTGGAATAAAATTATCTGGGTCTCCTAATATATATGGATTAGTTAAACATAAAATAATTAAAAATATTAATAATATTAAAAATCCTACTAAATCTTTATAAATATAATAAGGATGAAAATGAATTTTATTAACATTACTATTAATTCCTAAAGGATTATTAGAACCTAATTGATGTAAAAATAATAAATGAATTACTGTAGTACCTAAAATTAAAAAAGGTAATAAAAAATGAAATGTAAAAAATCGTGTTAAAGTTGCATTATCAACAGCAAATCCCCCTCATAATCATTGAACTAAATCTAACCCTAAAAATGGAATTGCGGATAATAAATTAGTAATAACTGTAGCCCCTCAAAATGATATTTGTCCTCAAGGAAGAACATAACCTATAAAAGCTGTTCCTATAGTTAAAAATAATAATAATACTCCTACATTTCATGTATGAGTATTTAAGTATGATTTATAATATAAACCTCGTCCAATATGTAAATAAATACAAATAAAAAAAAAACTTGCACCATTAGCATGTATAGTTCGTAATAATCAACCATAATTAACATCACGACAAATATGATTAACTGAATTAAAAGCTAATTGAATATCTGCTGTATAATGTATGGCTAAAAATAAACCAGTTAAAATTTGAATAATTAAACATAATCCTAATAATGAACCAAAATTTCATCAAATAGAAAGATTACAAGGAGCAGGTAAATCAATTAATGAATTATTAACAATTTTTAATAAAGGATGTCTATTTCGATAAGATTTATTCATTAGTAAGAAATTCGTAAAGGCCCATAAAAAAAGTTAGTAATTTTTACTACAATTACTAAATTAAATAATAAATAATTAATTAAAAAAATTATTAAAAAATTATTAGGTAATTCGTATATTTTTGAATTAATTAAAAAATTTTCTTTTATTAAATTAATATTAGAGAAAAAATTTATTATTTCATGATTAAAAAATAATTCAATAAATAATTTATTGAATATTATAAATAAAAATCTTATTATCATAAATAAAATGAATATTTTTAAAAAAAATATTCTTGAAAAATTAAATTTTTCATTAGAATTTAAAGATGATATATAAATAAATAAAATTAATAATCCCCCAATAAAAATTAAAAATAAAATGTAAGAAAATCAAAAAGTTTTTGATAAAATTCCTGTAAATAAACAAGTTAATATAGTTTGCATCAATAAAATTAATCCTATTGCTATAGGATGGGTTAATTGAGTAAATATAAATGAATTAATTAATAAAAATATCATTATAATAAAATTAATTTCAGAAAATAGTTTAATAAAAATATTAATTTTGGAGATTAAAGATGAATAATTTATTTTTTTCTGATATTTTAAAAAAATATATTTATTTTTGGTTTACAAAACCAATGTTTTTTTTAAACTATTAAAACTACTAATGATAATTTATTTAAATTTATGAATTTATTTAATTTTATTTATTTTAAGTTTAATAGTTTTTATTTTTAATCATAAACATTTATTAATAACATTAATTAGTTTAGAAATAATTGTATTAATTATTTATGGAATAATATTTATTTGTTTAAATTTTATAAATTTTGAATATTTTTATAGAATAATGTTTTTAACATTTAGTGTTTGTGAAGGTTCTTTAGGATTATCAATTTTAGTAGCTTTAATTCGAACTCATGGAAATGATTATTTTCAAACTTTTAATATTTTACAATGTTAATATTTTTTTTTTTTCAATAAGAATTTTAATTATAAGATTTAATAAAAAAATTTTTTGAATGGTTCAAAATTTTATTTTTTTATTATTTTTTTTATTTATAATTATAATAATAAATTGTAATTTTTTTCCTACAAAAATTTCTTATTTTTTAGGATTAGATATTTTATCCTATGGATTAATTTTATTAAGATTATGAATTACTTCCTTAATATTTATATCTAGAGAAAAAATTTATAAATACAATAATAAATTAAATTATTTTATTTTTATAGTAATTTTTCTTATATTAACTTTAATTTTAACTTTTTCTTCATTAAATTTATTTTTATTTTATTTTTTTTTTGAAAGAAGATTAATTCCAACCTTTTTTTTAATTTTAGGGTGAGGATATCAACCTGAACGATTACAAGCTGGGTTTTATTTGATATTTTATACATTATTTGCTTCTTTACCTTTATTAATAACTTTATTATATTGTCAGAATAATTTAAATTCATTAAGTTATTTTATATTATTTAAAGATTATAAATTTAGATTATTATATTTTAGATTAATTATAGCTTTTTTAGTAAAAATACCAATATTTTTTGTTCATTTATGATTATTAAAAGCTCATGTAGAAGCTCCTGTTTCAGGATCAATAATTTTAGCTGGAGTTTTATTAAAATTAGGGGGTTATGGATTATTTCGAATTTATATTTTAATTCAGTCTTTATCAATAAAATATAATATTATATTTTATGTAATTTCATTAATTGGTGGAATATTAATTAGATTAATATGTTTAATACAAGTAGATATAAAAGCTTTAATTGCTTATTCTTCTGTAGCTCACATAGGAATTGCAATTAGTGGATTAATAACTCTTTCTATTTGAGGATTTATAGGTTCTTATATTTTAATAATTGGACATGGTTTATGTTCTTCAGGGTTGTTTTGTTTATCAAATATTATTTATGAACGAACAAGAAGACGAAGTTTATTTATTAATAAAGGATTAATAAATTTTATCCCAAGAATTTCTATATGATGATTTTTATTAAGAATTAGAAATATAGCTGCACCTCCATCTTTAAATTTAATAGGTGAAATTTTTTTATTAACTTCAATTATTAACTGATCTTGATTAAGAATATTTTTTATTTCTTTAATAACTTTTTTAGGGGGGGCATATTCAATTTATTTATATTGTAGAAATCAACACGGTAATTTAAATTCATTAATATTAAATTATAATATTTCTACTGTTCGAGAAAATTTAGTTTTAATATTACATTGGTTACCTTTAAACTTACTTATTTTAAAACCTGATTTTTGTATATTTTGAATTTAAAAAATATTAATTTTTAAATTTAAATAATTTAAATAGTTTAAAAAAAACATTGATTTGTGGAATCAAAAATGTATATAATTTACTTTAAATAATTCAATGAATTGCCTGATTAAAAGGGTTACCTTGATAGGGTAAATTATATGATTTTTCATATTCATTAATTTATTAAATTAAATTAATATTAATTTTTAAAATTAAAAAAAAATATATAAATAGTGATTAATTTATCAATTTGTGTAATTTATTATTTATTTTTATTTTTATTTAGAGTAATTATATTTTTAAAAGGTTCTTATTGTTTAATAAATGAAATAAGATATTTTTATGAATTAGAATTAATATCTGTAAATTCCTCAATAATTGTAATAACTATTTTGATTGATTGAATATCCTGTTTTTTTTTATCATTTGTTAGATTAATTTCTTGTTTAGTAATTTTATATAGAAAAGAATATATAAATAATGATAAAAATATTAATCGATTTATTATGTTAATTTTAATATTTGTATTTTCAATATTTTTATTAATTATTAGTCCAAATTTAATCAGAATTTTATTAGGATGAGATGGTTTAGGATTAGTATCTTATTGTTTAGTAATTTATTATCAAAATATTAAATCTTTTAATGCAGGTATATTAACATTTTTATCTAATCGAATTGGTGATGTATTAATTTTATTATCAATTGCTTGAATATTAAATTTTGGTTCATGAAATTATATCTTTTATTTAGATATTATAAAAAATGATTTTTATTTAAAAATTATTGGTTCAATATTAATTTTAGCAGCTATAACTAAAAGAGCTCAGATTCCATTTTCTGCTTGATTACCAGCTGCAATAGCAGCACCTACTCCTGTTTCTGCTTTAGTTCATTCATCAACATTAGTAACAGCAGGAGTTTATTTATTAATTCGATTTAATAATTTATTAATACATTTATTTTCTAGAAAAATTTTATTATTAATTAGAATATTAACTATATTTATAGCAGGATTAGGGGCAAATTTTGAATTTGATTTAAAAAAAATTATTGCTCTTTCTACTTTAAGACAATTAGGATTAATAATAAGAACTTTAGCAATAAGATTAACTTATTTAGCATTTTTTCATTTATTAACACATGCTTTATTTAAAGCTTTATTATTTATATGTGCAGGAATAATTATTCATAATATAAAAAATTTTCAAGATATTCGTTATATAGGTTCTTTAATTTTACAAATGCCAATAACTATTATAAACTTTAATATTGCTAATTTAGCTTTATGTGGAATACCTTTTCTTTCTGGATTTTATTCAAAAGATTTAATTTTAGAAATAGTAGTTTTTAATAATAGAATTAATATTTTGTCTTATTTTTTATTTTATTTTTCTACAGGTTTAACTGTTTGTTATAGATTTCGTTTGATTTATTATACATTATATTCTAATTTTAATAGATGAACTTATCATTATTTAAATGACAATTCTATTACAATAATTTTTAGAATAATAGGTTTATTAATTATAACAATTATTGGAGGATGTATTTTAAGTTGAATAATTTTCCCAATTCCTTATTTTATTATTTTACCTTTATATTTAAAATTAATAACTTTAATAGTTTGTGTATTAGGGGGGATTATAGGAACAATTTTATCAAAATGAATAATTTTTTTAAAATCAAAAATTATAAAATTTAAATTTTCTGTAATATTTTTTGGTTCAATATGATTTTTACCTTTTATTGTTACAGTAAATATTACTAAATACCCTTTATTTATAAGAGAAATATATACAAAATCTTCTGATTATGGTTGATTAGAAACATTTATAGTAAAAAATCTTTTTTATAGATTTTTACATATTTCATCTTTTTTACAAGTTTTAATAAAAAATAATTTAAAATTTTATTTTATAGTATTTTTTAGTTGATTAATTTTTTATTTTTTTATAATATTTTATTTAAATAGCTTATATTTAGAGCATGACATTGAAGCTGTCAAAGAAACTTTTTTGTTTTTAAATAATTTAAATTTATAAAATAAAATTTATTTTTACAATGAAAATGTAATGTTTTTTTTAAACTATATAAATAAGAATATAAATGGAGTTAAACCATTAAAGAAAGAAGTTAGCAGCTTTTTCTTAATCCAATATTCTTTTAATTGGAATAATATTTTCAATTTTATCATTAACAATGATATACCTCTATTTTGGTTTCAATTAAAAATAAGGACTTTAGTCTTAAATTAGGTCGAAACTAATCACAATCAATTTGCTTCTTATTTTTTTTTAAAAAAAAATAAGGCAGATAAAAATTATTTCTTTTGAATGCAAATCAAATATTTTTTATTTAAACTACAACCCTATTTTTAAAAAATTAATTATTTCAATCTAAAGCTCCTTGATTTCACTCATGAAATAAACCTAAAATTAAAACTATTAAAAAAATTAAAATAGTAATTCTTCAATTAATTAAAGAATTAATTTTTAATGAAAAAATTATAGGGAATATTAAAGCAATTTCTACATCAAAAATTAAAAAAATAATAGCAATTAAAAAAAATCGTAAAGAAAAAGGTAAACGAGAAGAATTAAAAGGTTCAAATCCACATTCAAAAGGAGAATTTTTTTCTCGATCATAAAAAGATTTTTTTGATAAAATTGAAGCTAAAATTATAACAATATTAGAAATAATTATGGTAATAATTAATAAAATTATTAAAATTATTATTATTTATATTAATTAATAAACTTTATGATTGGAAGTCATATATACTTTTTATATTATATAAATAATTACCTCATCAATAAATAGAAATATAAACAAATAATCATACTACATCTACAAAATGTCAATATCATGCAGCAGCTTCAAACCCAAAATGATGATTTATAGAGAAATGATTATTTAAATGACGAATTAAACAAATAATTAAAAATATTGTTCCAATTAATACATGTAATCCATGGAATCCTGTAGTTAAAAAAAAAATTGAACCATATACTGAATCAGACATTGTAAAAGATGCTTCTATATATTCATAACCTTGAAGAATAGAAAAATATAGTCCTAATAAAATAAAAAATAAACCTTGAGTAGTTTGTTGTTTATTATTTTCTTTAATTATGATGAGCTCAAGTAATTGTAATTCAATAAGTTAATAAAATTACTGTATTTAATAAAGGAATCTTAAAAGTATTAAATGCTTTAATATTTAAAGGAGGCCAAATTTCCCCTAACTCAATAGTAGGAGATAATCTTCTATGAAAAAAAGTTCAAAAAAATGAAAAAAAAAAACAAACTTCTGATGTAATAAATAAAATTAAAAAACAACATCATATGTTTTTGAATCCCTTTTCGAAAATATCACGCAAATTTTGATATATAAATAAAGTAATTTTTTATTATAAATAAATTTAATCTTTTTTCGAAAAAAATTTTAACTAATCAATTACTGAAAATTTTTACATTAAGGTCAAGACTATCAATCTAATAAATGAAATGATTATTCAAAGTTTCAAAAAAATCATTAATTAAAATTTCTTAGAAATTAATATTTTTGAATATGATTTAAAGTAAAAATAAAATTTGCACTAATAAAATTTTTTTATCTGTATTTCCTTAAAGTTATTAATAAATGTCCAAATTATATTAGAAACCGGACAGCTAAAGTACCTGGGCGAATAAAATTTCTAATTGTTTCAATACATACTATAAAAGGTATTAATAATTTGTTTGAGGTTAACTGACAAAATATATGTTGAGTCCTTATTAATACCTTTTATATTTTTAATTGAAACAATTAATGGTAATAAAATATTAATGATATAATTGCTGGACATTTATTAATAATCACTTTGATTTTGTCTTTTTTTAAAACAAGGACACTGAATCGGGTATTATATTATGAAAGAATTTTAATTATTGGTGCAAGCTGCTTATGTCATTAACTTTATTTATTTGGACAGTTTAACTCCATTAAATTTGCCTTTAATATTTCTTATTTATATAGAAATTATTTATAAAAATTAATTGGAAAACATTATATCACCCATTTTTTTATTTAATATTCATTTTTTAATTTAAAATCATTTAATTAAAAATTAAATTAATTAATTTGTGCAACAAGCCGTCAAATTTTAAATAAATTTTAATTTTATTAATTTTTTTTAAGTAATGCGTTAATTTCTTCCTATTGATTTCTAAAAAATATAAACAAAAAAATTTTTACTTTAATTCAAGTAAAATAAAATAAATTATTTTTGAAAAAAAATGACAATTTTTGATATGATTTTTTAATTTTATTTTTAAAAATATTTTTCGCCGATAAAAGCAATCGTTATTTTTATTTTTATTTATTTAATTTAATTCTTCTAATCCGTCTTTTTCTTTAAAGATTTTTTTTAATTGCTTTTATTATTTATTTAATGTTTAGAAATTTTTTCAATTTATAACAAAAATTTTTTCATTAAAAATTTTTTTCAATAAAAAATTTTAAGAATTACTCATATTGAGTTAGGGGAAATTTTAACTTTTAGGTTTAACGCCTATTCATTTCATGGCAAGATCAAAGCAACGTTTTATAACTGAAAAAAATTTTTTAAAAATGTGAAAAAATATAATCCGAATAAAAAATATTTGATAAACAAAGCAAAAATCAAAAATTTATTTTTAATATTTTATTTTGCTAAAGACCAATGTCGATTTGAAAAGTTATTTTTTTAAATTTTTAAAATATCTTATTAATATTGATTTTTAGTGAAATGTCTAATTTTTAAACTAATTTGTTCTTTTTTTTAATTCAACCAAAATTACAGGAAGATTTTTTAAAATAAAATTCGTCATTTAAATATGGTTGAAATCAATTCTCTAAAATAAAAGCTGCTACAATATTGGATTAAAAAAGTTAAATTTTAATTTTAAGCTGTTTAATCTTATTTGCTTTCTTTAATGAGTAATTAATATTTTATTATATGATTCCAATATATAAAATTTAAAAAAAAATTAATTATGATTGTAAAAATAAATTTTAATAATTTTAAATTATTTAAAACCAAAATTTCTAATATTGTTATTTTTTACAGCTTCAAGCTATTATGGCGAATTATCAATTAAAATTTTTTATTTTCTTTATTTAAATATTTTTAATTTTCTAAAAAAATACATAATAATCCATTTGGTCTTCGAAAAATTAATCAATTTTTAAAAATTTTTGATATTGGATTAAAATCCCTATTTTTTTTCATTAAAAATTAATTCTTTAATTATAAAGATTACTTATTGAGTCAACGAAAATTGCTTTTTAATAGTTTTAACTATTAAAAAATTTATTAAATTTTAAAACCATAATGAAGATTTCGATTCAAATAATAATAACCAAAAACAATTTGATATTCGAAATAATTAAAATTTATCATGGGTTATTTAGTAATATTTACTGTAATGCTTAATTTCTGTTTATTAGTTCAAAAAAATATTGATCCAAAAAATATTATGATTTTAATTTAAACGGAAATAATTATACATTGTTAATTTTAAAAAAAATATTATTCCATTTCCAAAAAATTGTTCCTGAAAAAAAGTCCCGAGAATGTTTAACTCCATTAATTCTTATTTATATAGTTTAAAAAAAACATTACATTTTCATAAAGATAAATTTTAATTTTTAAATTTAAATTAAAAAAAACAAAAAAATTATTTGAAATTCAATTAAAATAAGTATTTAAATAAAATATATAATCATTAATCACGAAAATTATAAAATAAAATTTTGTGCGCCTTTATTTTTTAATTGTCACTTGTAATGATATCATTTTTCAAAAATTAAATATAAAATGTGCCTTGCCTGCAATGGTAAAATCTTGAACGACATAACAAACAGTTATTTAGAAAATTTACTGTAAAATAAAAAATAAGAATCATATTAATTTATTAAAAAAAATTTACTATTTCTAAAATTAAATCTTTTGAATAAAAATACAGAAAGAAAAGGTATTCCACATAAAGCTAAATTAGCAATATTAAAGTTTATAATAGTTATTGGCATTTGTAAAATTAAAGAACCTATATAACGAATATCTTGAAAATTTTTTATATTATGAATAATTATTCCTGCACATATAAATTCGATAAAGCTTTAAATAAAGCATGTGTTAATAAATGAAAAAATGCTAAATAAGTTAATCTTATTGCTAAAGTTCTTATTATTAATAAAATTAAATCTTTTGAAATAAATTGTCTTAAAGTAGAATAGAGCAATAATTTTTTTTAAATCAAAACGAAATTCAAAATTTTTTATATTATGAATAATTTTTTAATCCTGCTATAAATATATGAAAAAATGTTAATATTCTAATTAATAATAAAATTTTTCTAGAAAATAAATGTATTAATAAATTATTAAATCGAATTAATAAATAAACTCCTGCTGTTACTAATGTTGATGAATGAACTCAAGCAGAAACAGGAGTAGGTGCTGCTATTGCAGCTGGTAATCAAGCAGAAAATGGAATCTGAGCTCTTTTAGTTATAGCTGCTAAAATTAATATTGAACCAATAATTTTTAAATAAAAATCATTTTTTATAATATCTAAATAAAAGATATAATTTCATGAACCAAAATTTAATATTCAAGCAATTGATAATAAAATTAATACATCACCAATTCGATTAGATAAAAATGTTAATATACCTGCATTAAAAGATTTAATATTTTGATAATAAATTACTAAACAATAAGATACTAATCCTAAACCATCTCATCCTAATAAAATTCTGATTAAATTTGGACTAATAATTAATAAAAATATTGAAAATACAAATATTAAAATTAACATAATAAATCGATTAATATTTTTATCATTATTTATATATTCTTTTCTATATAAAATTACTAAACAAGAAATTAATCTAACAAATGATAAAAAAAAACAGGATATTCAATCAATCAAAATAGTTATTACAATTATTGAGGAATTTACAGATATTAATTCTAATTCATAAAAATATATTATTTCATTTATTAAACAATAAGAACCTTTTAAAAATATAATTACTCTAAATAAAAATAAAAATAAATAATAAATTACACAAATTGATAAATTAATCACTATTTATATATTTTTTTTTAATTTTAAAAATTAATATTAATTTAATTTAATAAATTAATGAATATGAAAAATCATATAATTTACCCTATCAAGGTAACCCTTTTAATCAGGCAATTCATTGAATTATTTAAAGTAAATTATATACATTTTTGATTCCACAAATCAATGTTTTTTTTAAACTATTTAAATTATTTAAATTTAAAAATTAATATTTTTTAAATTCAAAATATACAAAAATCAGGTTTTAAAATAAGTAAGTTTAAAGGTAACCAATGTAATATTAAAACTAAATTTTCTCGAACAGTAGAAATATTATAATTTAATATTAATGAATTTAAATTACCGTGTTGATTTCTACAATATAAATAAATTGAATATGCCCCCCCTAAAAAAGTTATTAAAGAAATAAAAAATATTCTTAATCAAGATCAGTTAATAATTGAAGTTAATAAAAAAATTTCACCTATTAAATTTAAAGATGGAGGTGCAGCTATATTTCTAATTCTTAATAAAAATCATCATATAGAAATTCTTGGGATAAAATTTATTAATCCTTTATTAATAAATAAACTTCGTCTTCTTGTTCGTTCATAAATAATATTTGATAAACAAAACAACCCTGAAGAACATAAACCATGTCCAATTATTAAAATATAAGAACCTATAAATCCTCAAATAGAAAGAGTTATTAATCCACTAATTGCAATTCCTATGTGAGCTACAGAAGAATAAGCAATTAAAGCTTTTATATCTACTTGTATTAAACATATTAATCTAATTAATATTCCACCAATTAATGAAATTACATAAAATATAATATTATATTTTATTGATAAAGACTGAATTAAAATATAAATTCGAAATAATCCATAACCCCCTAATTTTAATAAAACTCCAGCTAAAATTATTGATCCTGAAACAGGAGCTTCTACATGAGCTTTTAATAATCATAAATGAACAAAAAATATTGGTATTTTTACTAAAAAGCTATAATTAATCTAAAATATAATAATCTAAATTTATAATCTTTAAATAATATAAAATAACTTAATGAATTTAAATTATTCTGACAATATAATAAAGTTATTAATAAAGGTAAAGAAGCAAATAATGTATAAAATATCAAATAAAACCCAGCTTGTAATCGTTCAGGTTGATATCCTCACCCTAAAATTAAAAAAAAGGTTGGAATTAATCTTCTTTCAAAAAAAAAATAAAATAAAAATAAATTTAATGAAGAAAAAGTTAAAATTAAAGTTAATATAAGAAAAATTACTATAAAAATAAAATAATTTAATTTATTATTGTATTTATAAATTTTTTCTCTAGATATAAATATTAAGGAAGTAATTCATAATCTTAATAAAATTAATCCGTGGATAGGATAAAATATCTAATCCTAAAAAATAAGAAATTTTTGTAGGAAAAAAATTACAATTTATTATTATAATTATAAATAAAAAAAATAATAAAAAAATAAAATTTTGAACCATTCAAAAAATTTTTTTATTAAATCTTATAATTAAAATTCTTATTGAAAAAAAAAACAAATATTAACATTGTAAAATATTAAAAGTTTGAAAATAATCATTTCCATGAGTTCGAATTAAAGCTACTAAAATTGATAATCCTAAAGAACCTTCACAAACACTAAATGTTAAAAACATTATTCTATAAAAATATTCAAAATTTATAAAATTTAAACAAATAAATATTATTCCATAAATAATTAATACAATTATTTCTAAACTAATTAATGTTATTAATAAATGTTTATGATTAAAAATAAAAACTATTAAACTTAAAATAAATAAAATTAAATAAATTCATAAATTTAAATAAATTATCATTAGTAGTTTTAATAGTTTAAAAAAAACATTGGTTTTGTAAACCAAAAATAAATATATTTTTTTAAAATATCAGAAAAAAATAAATTATTCATCTTTAATCTCCAAAATTAATATTTTTATTAAACTATTTTCTGAAATTAATTTTATTATAATGATATTTTTATTAATTAATTCATTTATATTTACTCAATTAACCCATCCTATAGCAATAGGATTAATTTTATTGATGCAAACTATATTAACTTGTTTATTTACAGGAATTTTATCAAAAACTTTTTGATTTTCTTACATTTTATTTTTAATTTTTATTGGGGGATTATTAATTTTATTTATTTATATATCATCTTTAAATTCTAATGAAAAATTTAATTTTTCAAGAATATTTTTTTTAAAAATATTCATTTTATTTATGATAATAAGATTTTTATTTATAATATTCAATAAATTATTTATTGAATTATTTTTTAATCATGAAATAATAAATTTTTTCTCTAATATTAATTTAATAAAAGAAAATTTTTTAATTAATTCAAAAATATACGAATTACCTAATAATTTTTTAATAATTTTTTTAATTAATTATTTATTATTTAATTTAGTAATTGTAGTAAAAATTACTAACTTTTTTTATGGGCCTTTACGAATTTCTTACTAATGAATAAATCTTATCGAAATAGACATCCTTTATTAAAAATTGTTAATAATTCATTAATTGATTTACCTGCTCCTTGTAATCTTTCTATTTGATGAAATTTTGGTTCATTATTAGGATTATGTTTAATTATTCAAATTTTAACTGGTTTATTTTTAGCCATACATTATACAGCAGATATTCAATTAGCTTTTAATTCAGTTAATCATATTTGTCGTGATGTTAATTATGGTTGATTATTACGAACTATACATGCTAATGGTGCAAGTTTTTTTTTTATTTGTATTTATTTACATATTGGACGAGGTTTATATTATAAATCATACTTAAATACTCATACATGAAATGTAGGAGTATTATTATTATTTTTAACTATAGGAAAAGCTTTTATAGGTTATGTTCTTCCTTGAGGACAAATATCATTTTGAGGGGCTACAGTTATTACTAATTTATTATCCGCAATTCCATTTTTAGGGTTAGATTTAGTTCAATGATTATGAGGGGGATTTGCTGTTGATAATGCAACTTTAACACGATTTTTTACATTTCATTTTTTATTACCTTTTTTAATTTTAGGTACTACAGTAATTCATTTATTATTTTTACATCAATTAGGTTCTAATAATCCTTTAGGAATTAATAGTAATGTTAATAAAATTCATTTTCATCCTTATTATATTTATAAAGATTTAGTAGGATTTTTAATATTATTAATATTTTTAATTATTTTATGTTTAACTAATCCATATATATTAGGAGACCCAGATAATTTTATTCCAGCTAATCCATTAAGAACACCAGTTCATATTCAACCAGAATGATATTTTTTATTTGCTTATGCAATTCTTCGATCAATTCCTAATAAATTAGGTGGAGTTATTGCTCTAGTTATATCAATTGCTATTTTATTTATTATACCTTTTGTTAATAAAAGAAATTTTCGTTCATTAAGATTTTATCCTGTAAATAAAATAATATTTTGATTATTTTTTATTATTGTAATTTTATTAACATGAATTGGGGCTCGTCCTGTAGAAAGACCATTTATTTTAACTGGACAAATTTTGACTATTTTATATTTTTTATATTTTTTAATTAATCCATTAATGATAAAATTATGAGATAATTTTATTAAATAATTAAATCAATGAGCTTGTAAAAGCATATGTTTTGAAAACATAAGAAAAAATTTTTTATTTTATTGATTTTACTTTAAATTATTCATAAAATTAAAATAAATAAAATTATTTTAAATCTAATAAATAAAATTAAATAACATAATGAAAAAGGTAAATAACTTTTTCATGCTAAATATATTAATTTATCATAACGAAATCGAGGTATTGTTCCTCGTACTCAAATAAAAAAAAAAGCAATAAAAGATAATTTTATATAAAAAAATAAATTAAATAAATTTGAACCTAAAAATATTACTCTAAATAATATTCTTATAAGTAAAATTCTAGCATATTCAGCTAAAAAAATTAAAGCAAATCCTCCTCTAGCGTATTCAACATTAAATCCTTAAACTAATTCTGATTCTCCTTCTGTAAAATCAAAAGGAGTACGATTAGTTTCAGCTAAAGAAGAAATTAATCAAACATAACTTAGAGGAATTGTTAAAAAAATTAACCATAAATTAATTTGTTTTAAATAAAAATCGATAAAAGAAAATCTAAATACTAAAATAATTAAAGAGATAAAAATTAAAGCTAATCTAACTTCATAAGAAATTGTTTGAGCTACTGCTCGCAATCCTCCTAATAAAGAATATTTAGAATTAGATGATCACCCAGCAATTATAATTCTATATACTCTAATTATTGTACAGGATAAAAAAAATAAAATCCCTAAATTAAAAGAAAATAATTTGATTAATAAAGGAAATCTAATTCATAAAAATAAAATTAAAAATAAAGAAAATACAGGGCAAAAATAATAAATTAAATAATTAGAAATATTTGGATAAATTATTTCTTTAGAGAATAATTTAATTGCATCTCTAAAAGGTTGTAAAATTCCATTAATTCCTAATTTATTAGGACCTTTACGAATTTGAATATAACCTAAAATTTTTCGTTCAAATAATGTTAAAAAAGCAACTCTTACTATTACACAAATAATTAAAATTAAAGAACCAATTACAGGTAAAATAAAATCTAATAATATCATTTTATTGTTTGTATATTATACATTTATAAATTCTAAATTTATCACATTCAAATCTGTCAAAACAATATTAATATTTTAATATAAATCTATTTTAATAATAAAATTAATATATTTGGTCCTTTCGTACTAAAATATATAAATAAAAAAGATAGAAACCAACCTGGCTTACGCCGGTCTGAACTCAAATCATGTAAGAATTTAAAAGTCGAACAGACTTAAATTTTAAACTTCTACACCTAAATTAATTCTTAATTCAACATCGAGGTCGCAAACTATTTTATCGATAAGAACTCTTTAAAATAATTACGCTGTTATCCCTAAAGTAACTTAATTTTTTAAACATTTAATATTATTATATATTCAATAATTTAATTATATTTATAAAACAAAATAAAAGTTTTTTAAATTTCATTATCCTCCCAATAAAATTTTTAATAAATAATTTATTTAAATTTTTTCAAAATTTATATTATCAATTAATTAAATAAAAATAAAGATTTATAGGGTCTTCTCGTCTAATTTTTTTATTTTAGCATTTTTACTAAAAATTTAAATTCATTTTTATTAATATAAAAATAGTTGATATCTCATCCAACCATTCATACTAGCCTTTAATTAAAAGACAATGGATTATGCTACCTTTGCACAGTCAGAATACTGCGGCCGTTAAATTTTCACCGGGCAGGTTAAACTTTTTATTCATTCAAAAAGACATGTTTTTGATAAACAAGTGGACATCATTTTTGCCGAATTCTTATAAATTAATTTATTGATAAAAAATTAATTTTACAAAAAAAAAATTACTAATTAAATCATTATTTTAAAAATTTTTTAATTAAACTTTTTATCTTAATAAATATTTAAAATTTTTTAAAATATTAATATTTAATTAAATAAATTATAACATTTTTATTAATTAAAACTAATTTTAAGCTTAAATTTTTTTAATTTATTTACAAATTTTTAAAAATTTATTACATAAAGCTTATCCCTTTTTACATAAATTATAAAATAATTAATTAATCAAAAAATTTTATTAATTAATTTATAATTTAAAATTATTTTAGCAATTAGATAAATTTATATACGATTAACTTTTTTTCTAATAAAAATTTTAAAATAATTATACCATATTAAATTTATTAATTTTTAAATCATATAAATTCGAAACTAATCAATTTAAATTATTAATTTAATTTACTTTGAAACACAAAATACAATTAATTAAATTTAATTTTTAAATTAGCAATTTTCAATTTTTTCAAATTTCTTTTTCAATACTAATTTTCTATAATTAAATTTATTTTTTCTTTAAAAATTACTAAAAATATTTTTATTAAAATTCTTTTTATTAATAATTAATAAATAATTTTTTATAAATCAATTTAATTTGATTTGCACAAATATTTTTTCAATGTAACTTAAATACTTTTCTATTAAAGTTTTAAATTGAATTCTAAAAACATTTTCCAATATTTTTACTTTGTTACGACTTATCTCATTTTAGAATGAGAGCGACGGGCAATATGTACATATTTTAGAGTCTAATTCAATTAAATTTTATAAATTAATTTACTTTCAAATTCTTCTTTTAAATAAAATCAATTTATTTATCTGATAAAATAAAATTTAATGAAATTCATTTCTTCTTAACTATAAACTATGCCTTGACTTGACATTAAATATAATTTTATAAAAATTTTATTGAAATTTAAATTTTTTAAATATATTCAATAACAGCGGTATATAAATTTAATTAAATTAAGTAAACTTTAACGATGATTATCGATTATAGAACAAATTTCTCTGATTAATTAAAATACCGCCAAATTTTTTAATTTTTAAGAATTTAACTATAAATGATCTATTATAATAATATCATTTAATAATAGGGTATCTAATCCTAGTTTATAAAAATTTTTTTTTAATTTCATAAAATTTTTAATAATAAAATTATTTATTTAAAATTTCATCTAATAAATAAATTTTTTTATTAATTTTTATTCTATTAATTATTAATAAAAAAATTTTATTTACTTTATTAGTAAAATTTGCTGGCACTAAATTTACCAAAGTTATCTATAAATTATTAAATCAAAATTTCTATATTTTTTAATATTATTTACTGAAAAATTGAAAATTAAAATTTTTAAAAATTATAATTAAACTTATTAAATTTCAAATAATATAAATTTTAATCCCTGTAGGAACAGCAATAATTATAGTAGCTGAAGTAAAATAAGCTCGAGTGTCTACATCTAACCCAACAGTAAATATATGATGAGCTCAAACAATAAATCCTAATAAACCAATTGCAGCAATAGCATATATTATACCTAAAACTCCAAAAGCTTCTTTTTTTCCTCTTTCTTGACAAATAATATGAGAAACAATCCCAAATCCTGGTAAAATTAAAATATAAACTTCTGGGTGACCAAAAAATCAAAATAAATGTTGGTATAAAATAGGATCACCTCCTCCTGCCGGGTCAAAAAAAGAAGTATTAATATTTCGATCCGTTAACAATATAGTAATTGCTCCCGCTAATACTGGTAAAGATAATAATAATAAAATAGCTGTAATAAATACTGATCAAACAAATAATGGAACACGATCAAATGATATTCCTACTGGTCGTATATTAATAATTGTTGTTAAAAAATTTACAGCTCCTAAAATTGAACTAATCCCTGCTAAATGTAAAGAAAAAATTGCTAAATCAACTGAAGCCCCAGCATGAGAAACATTAGCTGATAATGGAGGATAAACAGTTCAACCAGTTCCCGCCCCATTTTCCACTAAACTTCTTAATAAAAGTAAAGTAATTGAAGGAGGTAATAATCAAAATCTTATATTATTTATCCGAGGAAAAGCTATATCAGGAGCTCCTAATATTAAAGGAACTAATCAATTTCCAAACCCACCAATTATCACAGGTATTACTATAAAAAAAATTATTACAAAAGCATGAGCAGTAACAATTACATTATAAATTTGATCATTCCCAATTAAAGCTCCTGGGTGTCTTAATTCTAAACGAATTAATATTCTTAAAGAAGTTCCAATTAATCCTGATCAAATTCCAAAAATAAAATATAAAGTACCAATATTTTTATGATTAGTAGAAAATAACCATTGTTTCGATTATTATGAATTTTTTTTATCAAATTTAAAATAAATATAAACTTTATTTTTTTTATCTATATTTTTTTTAAAAAAAAATAATTATTTTGATTAAATGGCTGAAATTAAGCGATAAATTGTAAATTTATTTATAAGAATTTTTTTCTTTTTAATCAATTAACTTTATATTCAAATATGATATTAAATTGCAAATTTAAAGGTGTTTTAAAACTAAAGTTTTTCACTTACCAACCTATTTAATCAGAATTTATCCTACTAATTTCACTTACCAACCTATTTAATCAGAATTTATCCTACTAATTTCACTTACCAACCTATTTAATCAGAATTTATCCTACTAATTTCACTTACCAACCTATTTAATCAGAATTTATCCTACTAATTTCACTTACCAACCTATTTAATCAGAATTTATCCTACTAACATAATTTTTTTAAAAAAATGTTTTATTTAAAGTATATTTTAATTATATATAAAATATTTTATCGATATTTAAATTTAAAAATTTATATACTTAATTTCTAAATTAATAAAATCTTAAAAATC
>NW_026973474.1:0-20937 GCF_036172545.1 Culicoides brevitarsis | reverse complement strand
CTTTTTTTTTACTTATATACAAGCAAAAAATAATATTTTTTTCCAAAAATGCACTATCTTTTTTTTTACTTATATACAAGCAAAAAGTAATATTTTTTTCCAAAAATGCACTATCTTTTTTTTTACTTATATACAAGCAAAAAGTAATATTTTTAAAAATGCAAAAATACAATACATTTTTTTCCAAAAATGCACTATCTTTTTTTTTACTTATATACAAGCAAAAAGTAATATTTTTTTCCAAAAATGCACTATCTTTTTTTTTACTTATATACAAGCAAAAAGTAATATTTTTTTCCAAAATCTTTTTTTTTATGCAAAAAGTAATATTTTTTTCCAAAAATGCACTATCTTTTTTTTTACTTTTATACAAGCAAAAAGTAATATTTTTTTCCAAAAATGCACTATCTTTTTTTTTACTTATATACAAGCAAAAAGTAATATTTTTTTTCCAAAAATGCACTATCTTTTTTTTTACTTATATACAAGCAAAAAGTAATATTTTTTTCCAAAAATGCACTATCTTTTTTTTTATATATTATAAAATTTATTTACAAGCAAAAAGTAATATTTTTTTCCAAAAATGCACTATCTTTTTTTTTACTTATATACAAGCGAAAAATAAATACACTATCTTTTTTTTTTTACTTATAAGCAAAAAGTAATATTTTTTTCCAAAAATGCACTATCTTTTTTTTTACTTATATATAAGCAAAAAGTAATATTTTTTTCCAAAAATGCACTATCTTTTTTTTTACTTATATACAAGCAAAAAGTAATATTTTTTTCCAAAAATGCACTATTTTTTTTTTTACTTATATACAAGCAAAAAGTAATATTTTTTTCCAAAAATGCACTATCTTTTTTTTTACTTATATACAAGCAAAAAGTACTATTTTTTTCAAAAGGACGGTAAATATATTTATTTTTTACATATTATAAAATTTAATTTAATTTTTTGTTTTTCGTTTTAGATTGTATCAAGTCAAAGCGGATTTTAGCATGTGAAAAGTATATGTATTGAACAGAGAAGTGCTTTTTTAATATATACAACGCGAAAAATAAATTACATAAGGACGGTAAATATATTTATTTTTTACATATTATAAAATTTAATTTAATTTTTTGTTTTTCGTTTTAGATTGTATCAAGTCAAAGCGGATTTTAGCATGTGAAAAGTATATGTATTGAACAGAGAAGTGCTTTTTTAATATATACAACGCGAAAAATAAATTACATAAGGACGGTAAATATATTTATTTTTTACATATTATAAAATTTAATTTAATTTTTTGTTTTTCGTTTTAGATTGTATCAAGTCAAAGCGGATTTTAGCATGTGAAAAGTATATGTATTGAACAGAGAAGTGCTTTTTTAATATATACAACGCGAAAAATAAATTACATAAGGACGGTAAATATATTTATTTTTTACATATTATAAAATTTAATTTAATTTTTTGTTTTTCGTTTTAGATTGTATCAAGTCAAAGCGGATTTTAGCATGTGAAAAGTATATGTATTGAACAGAGAAGTGCTTTTTTAATATATACAACGCGAAAAATAAATTACATAAGGACGGTAAATATATTTATTTTTTACATATTATAAAATTTAATTTAATTTTTTGTTTTTCGTTTTAGATTGTATCAAGTCAAAGCGGATTTTAGCATGTGAAAAGTATATGTATTGAACAGAGAAGTGCTTTTTTAATATATACAACGCGAAAAATAAATTACATAAGGACGGTAAATATATTTATTTTTTACATATTATAAAATTTAATTTAATTTTTTGTTTTTCGTTTTAGATTGTATCAAGTCAAAGCGGATTTTAGCATGTGAAAAGTATATGTATTGAACAGAGAAGTGCTTTTTTAATATATACAACGCGAAAAATAAATTACATAAGGACGGTAAATATATTTATTTTTTACATATTATAAAATTTAATTTAATTTTTTGTTTTTCGTTTTAGATTGTATCAAGTCAAAGCGGATTTTAGCATGTGAAAAGTATATGTATTGAACAGAGAAGTGCTTTTTTAATATATACAACGCGAAAAATAAATTACATAAGGACGGTAAATATATTTATTTTTTACATATTATAAAATTTAATTTAATTTTTTGTTTTTCGTTTTAGATTGTATCAAGTCAAAGCGGATTTTAGCATGTGAAAAGTATATGTATTGAACAGAGAAGTGCTTTTTTAATATATACAACGCGAAAAATAAATTACATAAGGACGGTAAATATATTTATTTTTTACATATTATAAAATTTAATTTAATTTTTTGTTTTTCGTTTTAGATTGTATCAAGTCAAAGCGGATTTTAGCATGTGAAAAGTATATGTATTGAACAGAGAAGTGCTTTTTTAATATATACAACGCGAAAAATAAATTACATAAGGACGGTAAATATATTTATTTTTTACATATTATAAAATTTAATTTAATTTTTTGTTTTTCGTTTTAGATTGTATCAAGTCAAAGCGGATTTTAGCATGTGAAAAGTATATGTATTGAACAGAGAAGTGCTTTTTTAATATATACAACGCGAAAAATAAATTACATAAGGACGGTAAATATATTTATTTTTTACATATTATAAAATTTA
The DNA here is from genome assembly GCF_036172545.1 of Culicoides brevitarsis. Classification (NCBI taxonomy): domain Eukaryota; kingdom Metazoa; phylum Arthropoda; class Insecta; order Diptera; family Ceratopogonidae; genus Culicoides; species Culicoides brevitarsis. Next base: position 18,319 of record NW_026973474.1, on the reverse strand, counting down.
ATTTAATTTTTTGTTTTTCGTTTTAGATTGTATCAAGTCAAAGCGGATTTTAGCATGTGAAAAGTATATGTATTGAACAGAGAAGTGCTTTTTTAATATATACAACGCGAAAAATAAATTACATAAGGACGGTAAATATATTTATTTTTTACATATTATAAAATTTAATTTAATTTTTTGTTTTTCGTTTTAGATTGTATCAAGTCAAAGCGGATTTTAGCATGTGAAAAGTATATGTATTGAACAGAGAAGTGCTTTTTTAATATATACAACGCGAAAAATAAATTACATAAGGACGGTAAATATATTTATTTTTTACATATTATAAAATTTAATTTAATTTTTTGTTTTTCGTTTTAGATTGTATCAAGTCAAAGCGGATTTTAGCATGTGAAAAGTATATGTATTGAACAGAGAAGTGCTTTTTTAATATATACAACGCGAAAAATAAATTACATAAGGACGGTAAATATATTTATTTTTTACATATTATAAAATTTAATTTAATTTTTTGTTTTTCGTTTTAGATTGTATCAAGTCAAAGCGGATTTTAGCATGTGAAAAGTATATGTATTGAACAGAGAAGTGCTTTTTTAATATATACAACGCGAAAAATAAATTACATAAGGACGGTAAATATATTTATTTTTTACATATTATAAAATTTAATTTAATTTTTTGTTTTTCGTTTTAGATTGTATCAAGTCAAAGCGGATTTTAGCATGTGAAAAGTATATGTATTGAACAGAGAAGTGCTTTTTTAATATATACAACGCGAAAAATAAATTACATAAGGACGGTAAATATATTTATTTTTTACATATTATAAAATTTAATTTAATTTTTTGTTTTTCGTTTTAGATTGTATCAAGTCAAAGCGGATTTTAGCATGTGAAAAGTATATGTATTGAACAGAGAAGTGCTTTTTTAATATATACAACGCGAAAAATAAATTACATAAGGACGGTAAATATATTTATTTTTTACATATTATAAAATTTAATTTAATTTTTTGTTTTTCGTTTTAGATTGTATCAAGTCAAAGCGGATTTTAGCATGTGAAAAGTATATGTATTGAACAGAGAAGTGCTTTTTTAATATATACAACGCGAAAAATAAATTACATAAGGACGGTAAATATATTTATTTTTTACATATTATAAAATTTAATTTAATTTTTTGTTTTTCGTTTTAGATTGTATCAAGTCAAAGCGGATTTTAGCATGTGAAAAGTATATGTATTGAACAGAGAAGTGCTTTTTTAATATATACAACGCGAAAAATAAATTACATAAGGACGGTAAATATATTTATTTTTTACATATTATAAAATTTAATTTAATTTTTTGTTTTTCGTTTTAGATTGTATCAAGTCAAAGCGGATTTTAGCATGTGAAAAGTATATGTATTGAACAGAGAAGTGCTTTTTTAATATATACAACGCGAAAAATAAATTACATAAGGACGGTAAATATATTTATTTTTTACATATTATAAAATTTAATTTAATTTTTTGTTTTTCGTTTTAGATTGTATCAAGTCAAAGCGGATTTTAGCATGTGAAAAGTATATGTATTGAACAGAGAAGTGCTTTTTTAATATATACAACGCGAAAAATAAATTACATAAGGACGGTAAATATATTTATTTTTTACATATTATAAAATTTAATTTAATTTTTTGTTTTTCGTTTTAGATTGTATCAAGTCAAAGCGGATTTTAGCATGTGAAAAGTATATGTATTGAACAGAGAAGTGCTTTTTTAATATATACAACGCGAAAAATAAATTACATAAGGACGGTAAATATATTTATTTTTTTACATATTATAAAATTTAATTTAATTTTTTGTTTTTCGTTTTAGATTGTATCAAGTCAAAGCGGATTTTAGCATGTGAAAAGTATATGTATTGAACAGAGAAGTGCTTTTTTAATATATACAACGCGAAAAATAAATTACATAAGGACGGTAAATATATTTATTTTTTACATATTATAAAATTTAATTTAATTTTTTGTTTTTCGTTTTAGATTGTATCAAGTCAAAGCGGATTTTAGCATGTGAAAAGTATATGTATTGAACAGAGAAGTGCTTTTTTAAAAAATATCAAGTCAAAGCGGATTTTAGCATGTGAAAAGTATATGTATTGAACAGAGAAGTGCTTTTTTAATATATACAACGCGAAAAATAAATTACATAAGGACGGTAAATATATTTATTTTTTACATATTATAAAATTTAATTTAATTTTTTGTTTTTCGTTTTAGATTGTATCAAGTCAAAGCGGATTTTAGCATGTGAAAAGTATATGTATTGAACAGAGAAGTGCTTTTTTAATATATACAACGCGAAAAATAAATTACATAAGGACGGTAAATATATTTATTTTTTACATATTATAAAATTTAATTTAATTTTTTGTTTTTCGTTTTAGATTGTATCAAGTCAAAGCGGATTTTAGCATGTGAAAAGTATATGTATTGAACAGAGAAGTGCTTTTTTAATATATACAACGCGAAAAATAAATTACATAAGGACGGTAAATATATTTATTTTTTACATATTATAAAATTTAATTTAATTTTTTGTTTTTCGTTTTAGATTGTATCAAGTCAAAGCGGATTTTAGCATGTGAAAAGTATATGTATTGAACAGAGAAGTGCTTTTTTAATATATACAACGCGAAAAATAAATTACATAAGGACGGTAAATATATTTATTTTTTACATATTATAAAATTTAATTTAATTTTTTGTTTTTCGTTTTAGATTGTATCAAGTCAAAGCGGATTTTAGCATGTGAAAAGTATATGTATTGAACAGAGAAGTGCTTTTTTAATATATACAACGCGAAAAATAAATTACATAAGGACGGTAAATATATTTATTTTTTACATATTATAAAATTTAATTTAATTTTTTGTTTTTCGTTTTAGATTGTATCAAGTCAAAGCGGATTTTAGCATGTGAAAAGTATATGTATTGAACAGAGAAGTGCTTTTTTAATATATACAACGCGAAAAATAAATTACATAAGGACGGTAAATATATTTATTTTTTACATATTATAAAATTTAATTTAATTTTTTGTTTTTCGTTTTAGATTGTATCAAGTCAAAGCGGATTTTAGCATGTGAAAAGTATATGTATTGAACAGAGAAGTGCTTTTTTAATATATACAACGCGAAAAATAAATTACATAAGGACGGTAAATATATTTATTTTTTACATATTATAAAATTTAATTTAATTTTTTGTTTTTCGTTTTAGATTGTATCAAGTCAAAGCGGATTTTAGCATGTGAAAAGTATATGTATTGAACAGAGAAGTGCTTTTTTAATATATACAACGCGAAAAATAAATTACATAAGGACGGTAAATATATTTATTTTTTACATATTATAAAATTTAATTTAATTTTTTGTTTTTCGTTTTAGATTGTATCAAGTCAAAGCGGATTTTAGCATGTGAAAAGTATATGTATTGAACAGAGAAGTGCTTTTTTAATATATACAACGCGAAAAATAAATTACATAAGGACGGTAAATATATTTATTTTTTACATATTATAAAATTTAATTTAATTTTTTGTTTTTCGTTTTAGATTGTATCAAGTCAAAGCGGATTTTAGCATGTGAAAAGTATATGTATTGAACAGAGAAGTGCTTTTTTAATATATACAACGCGAAAAATAAATTACATAAGGACGGTAAATATATTTATTTTTTACATATTATAAAATTTAATTTAATTTTTTGTTTTTCGTTTTAGATTGTATCAAGTCAAAGCGGATTTTAGCATGTGAAAAGTATATGTATTGAACAGAGAAGTGCTTTTTTAATATATACAACGCGAAAAATAAATTACATAAGGACGGTAAATATATTTATTTTTTACATATTATAAAATTTAATTTAATTTTTTGTTTTTCGTTTTAGATTGTATCAAGTCAAAGCGGATTTTAGCATGTGAAAAGTATATGTATTGAACAGAGAAGTGCTTTTTTAATATATACAACGCGAAAAATAAATTACATAAGGACGGTAAATATATTTATTTTTTACATATTATAAAATTTAATTTAATTTTTTGTTTTTCGTTTTAGATTGTATCAAGTCAAAGCGGATTTTAGCATGTGAAAAGTATATGTATTGAACAGAGAAGTGCTTTTTTAATATATACAACGCGAAAAATAAATTACATAAGGACGGTAAATATATTTATTTTTTACATATTATAAAATTTAATTTAATTTTTTGTTTTTCGTTTTAGATTGTATCAAGTCAAAGCGGATTTTAGCATGTGAAAAGTATATGTATTGAACAGAGAAGTGCTTTTTTAATATATACAACGCGAAAAATAAATTACATAAGGACGGTAAATATATTTATTTTTTACATATTATAAAATTTAATTTAATTTTTTGTTTTTCGTTTTAGATTGTATCAAGTCAAAGCGGATTTTAGCATGTGAAAAGTATATGTATTGAACAGAGAAGTGCTTTTTTAATATATACAACGCGAAAAATAAATTACATAAGGACGGTAAATATATTTATTTTTTACATATTATAAAATTTAATTTAATTTTTTGTTTTTCGTTTTAGATTGTATCAAGTCAAAGCGGATTTTAGCATGTGAAAAGTATATGTATTGAACAGAGAAGTGCTTTTTTAATATATACAACGCGAAAAATAAATTACATAAGGACGGTAAATATATTTATTTTTTACATATTATAAAATTTAATTTAATTTTTTGTTTTTCGTTTTAGATTGTATCAAGTCAAAGCGGATTTTAGCATGTGAAAAGTATATGTATTGAACAGAGAAGTGCTTTTTTAATATATACAACGCGAAAAATAAATTACATAAGGACGGTAAATATATTTATTTTTTACATATTATAAAATTTAATTTAATTTTTTGTTTTTCGTTTTAGATTGTATCAAGTCAAAGCGGATTTTAGCATGTGAAAAGTATATGTATTGAACAGAGAAGTGCTTTTTTAATATATACAACGCGAAAAATAAATTACATAAGGACGGTAAATATATTTATTTTTTACATATTATAAAATTTAATTTAATTTTTTGTTTTTCGTTTTAGATTGTATCAAGTCAAAGCGGATTTTAGCATGTGAAAAGTATATGTATTGAACAGAGAAGTGCTTTTTTAATATATACAACGCGAAAAATAAATTACATAAGGACGGTAAATATATTTATTTTTTACATATTATAAAATTTAATTTAATTTTTTGTTTTTCGTTTTAGATTGTATCAAGTCAAAGCGGATTTTAGCATGTGAAAAGTATATGTATTGAACAGAGAAGTGCTTTTTTAATATATACAACGCGAAAAATAAATTACATAAGGACGGTAAATATATTTATTTTTTACATATTATAAAATTTAATTTAATTTTTTGTTTTTCGTTTTAGATTGTATCAAGTCAAAGCGGATTTTAGCATGTGAAAAGTATATGTATTGAACAGAGAAGTGCTTTTTTAATATATACAACGCGAAAAATAAATTACATAAGGACGGTAAATATATTTATTTTTTACATATTATAAAATTTAATTTAATTTTTTGTTTTTCGTTTTAGATTGTATCAAGTCAAAGCGGATTTTAGCATGTGAAAAGTATATGTATTGAACAGAGAAGTGCTTTTTTAATATATACAACGCGAAAAATAAATTACATAAGGACGGTAAATATATTTATTTTTTACATATTATAAAATTTAATTTAATTTTTTGTTTTTCGTTTTAGATTGTATCAAGTCAAAGCGGATTTTAGCATGTGAAAAGTATATGTATTGAACAGAGAAGTGCTTTTTTAATATATACAACGCGAAAAATAAATTACATAAGGACGGTAAATATATTTATTTTTTACATATTATAAAATTTAATTTAATTTTTTGTTTTTCGTTTTAGATTGTATCAAGTCAAAGCGGATTTTAGCATGTGAAAAGTATATGTATTGAACAGAGAAGTGCTTTTTTAATATATACAACGCGAAAAATAAATTACATAAGGACGGTAAATATATTTATTTTTTACATATTATAAAATTTAATTTAATTTTTTGTTTTTCGTTTTAGATTGTATCAAGTCAAAGCGGATTTTAGCATGTGAAAAGTATATGTATTGAACAGAGAAGTGCTTTTTTAATATATACAACGCGAAAAATAAATTACATAAGGACGGTAAATATATTTATTTTTTACATATTATAAAATTTAATTTAATTTTTTGTTTTTCGTTTTAGATTGTATCAAGTCAAAGCGGATTTTAGCATGTGAAAAGTATATGTATTGAACAGAGAAGTGCTTTTTTAATATATACAACGCGAAAAATAAATTACATAAGGACGGTAAATATATTTATTTTTTACATATTATAAAATTTAATTTAATTTTTTGTTTTTCGTTTTAGATTGTATCAAGTCAAAGCGGATTTTAGCATGTGAAAAGTATATGTATTGAACAGAGAAGTGCTTTTTTAATATATACAACGCGAAAAATAAATTACATAAGGACGGTAAATATATTTATTTTTTACATATTATAAAATTTAATTTAATTTTTTGTTTTTCGTTTTAGATTGTATCAAGTCAAAGCGGATTTTAGCATGTGAAAAGTATATGTATTGAACAGAGAAGTGCTTTTTTAATATATACAACGCGAAAAATAAATTACATAAGGACGGTAAATATATTTATTTTTTACATATTATAAAATTTAATTTAATTTTTTGTTTTTCGTTTTAGATTGTATCAAGTCAAAGCGGATTTTAGCATGTGAAAAGTATATGTATTGAACAGAGAAGTGCTTTTTTAATATATACAACGCGAAAAATAAATTACATAAGGACGGTAAATATATTTATTTTTTACATATTATAAAATTTAATTTAATTTTTTGTTTTTCGTTTTAGATTGTATCAAGTCAAAGCGGATTTTAGCATGTGAAAAGTATATGTATTGAACAGAGAAGTGCTTTTTTAATATATACAACGCGAAAAATAAATTACATAAGGACGGTAAATATATTTATTTTTTACATATTATAAAATTTAATTTAATTTTTTGTTTTTCGTTTTAGATTGTATCAAGTCAAAGCGGATTTTAGCATGTGAAAAGTATATGTATTGAACAGAGAAGTGCTTTTTTAATATATACAACGCGAAAAATAAATTACATAAGGACGGTAAATATATTTATTTTTTACATATTATAAAATTTAATTTAATTTTTTGTTTTTCGTTTTAGATTGTATCAAGTCAAAGCGGATTTTAGCATGTGAAAAGTATATGTATTGAACAGAGAAGTGCTTTTTTAATATATACAACGCGAAAAATAAATTACATAAGGACGGTAAATATATTTATTTTTTACATATTATAAAATTTAATTTAATTTTTTGTTTTTCGTTTTAGATTGTATCAAGTCAAAGCGGATTTTAGCATGTGAAAAGTATATGTATTGAACAGAGAAGTGCTTTTTTAATATATACAACGCGAAAAATAAATTACATAAGGACGGTAAATATATTTATTTTTTACATATTATAAAATTTAATTTAATTTTTTGTTTTTCGTTTTAGATTGTATCAAGTCAAAGCGGATTTTAGCATGTGAAAAGTATATGTATTGAACAGAGAAGTGCTTTTTTAATATATACAACGCGAAAAATAAATTACATAAGGACGGTAAATATATTTATTTTTTACATATTATAAAATTTAATTTAATTTTTTGTTTTTCGTTTTAGATTGTATCAAGTCAAAGCGGATTTTAGCATGTGAAAAGTATATGTATTGAACAGAGAAGTGCTTTTTTAATATATACAACGCGAAAAATAAATTACATAAGGACGGTAAATATATTTATTTTTTACATATTATAAAATTTAATTTAATTTTTTGTTTTTCGTTTTAGATTGTATCAAGTCAAAGCGGATTTTAGCATGTGAAAAGTATATGTATTGAACAGAGAAGTGCTTTTTTAATATATACAACGCGAAAAATAAATTACATAAGGACGGTAAATATATTTATTTTTTACATATTATAAAATTTAATTTAATTTTTTGTTTTTCGTTTTAGATTGTATCAAGTCAAAGCGGATTTTAGCATGTGAAAAGTATATGTATTGAACAGAGAAGTGCTTTTTTAATATATACAACGCGAAAAATAAATTACATAAGGACGGTAAATATATTTATTTTTTACATATTATAAAATTTAATTTAATTTTTTGTTTTTCGTTTTAGATTGTATCAAGTCAAAGCGGATTTTAGCATGTGAAAAGTATATGTATTGAACAGAGAAGTGCTTTTTTAATATATACAACGCGAAAAATAAATTACATAAGGACGGTAAATATATTTATTTTTTACATATTATAAAATTTAATTTAATTTTTTGTTTTTCGTTTTAGATTGTATCAAGTCAAAGCGGATTTTAGCATGTGAAAAGTATATGTATTGAACAGAGAAGTGCTTTTTTAATATATACAACGCGAAAAATAAATTACATAAGGACGGTAAATATATTTATTTTTTACATATTATAAAATTTAATTTAATTTTTTGTTTTTCGTTTTAGATTGTATCAAGTCAAAGCGGATTTTAGCATGTGAAAAGTATATGTATTGAACAGAGAAGTGCTTTTTTAATATATACAACGCGAAAAATAAATTACATAAGGACGGTAAATATATTTATTTTTTACATATTATAAAATTTAATTTAATTTTTTGTTTTTCGTTTTAGATTGTATCAAGTCAAAGCGGATTTTAGCATGTGAAAAGTATATGTATTGAACAGAGAAGTGCTTTTTTAATATATACAACGCGAAAAATAAATTACATAAGGACGGTAAATATATTTATTTTTTACATATTATAAAATTTAATTTAATTTTTTGTTTTTCGTTTTAGATTGTATCAAGTCAAAGCGGATTTTAGCATGTGAAAAGTATATGTATTGAACAGAGAAGTGCTTTTTTAATATATACAACGCGAAAAATAAATTACATAAGGACGGTAAATATATTTATTTTTTACATATTATAAAATTTAATTTAATTTTTTGTTTTTCGTTTTAGATTGTATCAAGTCAAAGCGGATTTTAGCATGTGAAAAGTATATGTATTGAACAGAGAAGTGCTTTTTTAATATATACAACGCGAAAAATAAATTACATAAGGACGGTAAATATATTTATTTTTTACATATTATAAAATTTAATTTAATTTTTTGTTTTTCGTTTTAGATTGTATCAAGTCAAAGCGGATTTTAGCATGTGAAAAGTATATGTATTGAACAGAGAAGTGCTTTTTTAATATATACAACGCGAAAAATAAATTACATAAGGACGGTAAATATATTTATTTTTTACATATTATAAAATTTAATTTAATTTTTTGTTTTTCGTTTTAGATTGTATCAAGTCAAAGCGGATTTTAGCATGTGAAAAGTATATGTATTGAACAGAGAAGTGCTTTTTTAATATATACAACGCGAAAAATAAATTACATAAGGACGGTAAATATATTTATTTTTTACATATTATAAAATTTAATTTAATTTTTTGTTTTTCGTTTTAGATTGTATCAAGTCAAAGCGGATTTTAGCATGTGAAAAGTATATGTATTGAACAGAGAAGTGCTTTTTTAATATATACAACGCGAAAAATAAATTACATAAGGACGGTAAATATATTTATTTTTTACATATTATAAAATTTAATTTAATTTTTTGTTTTTCGTTTTAGATTGTATCAAGTCAAAGCGGATTTTAGCATGTGAAAAGTATATGTATTGAACAGAGAAGTGCTTTTTTAATATATACAACGCGAAAAATAAATTACATAAGGACGGTAAATATATTTATTTTTTACATATTATAAAATTTAATTTAATTTTTTGTTTTTCGTTTTAGATTGTATCAAGTCAAAGCGGATTTTAGCATGTGAAAAGTATATGTATTGAACAGAGAAGTGCTTTTTTAATATATACAACGCGAAAAATAAATTACATAAGGACGGTAAATATATTTATTTTTTACATATTATAAAATTTAATTTAATTTTTTGTTTTTCGTTTTAGATTGTATCAAGTCAAAGCGGATTTTAGCATGTGAAAAGTATATGTATTGAACAGAGAAGTGCTTTTTTAATATATACAACGCGAAAAATAAATTACATAAGGACGGTAAATATATTTATTTTTTACATATTATAAAATTTAATTTAATTTTTTGTTTTTCGTTTTAGATTGTATCAAGTCAAAGCGGATTTTAGCATGTGAAAAGTATATGTATTGAACAGAGAAGTGCTTTTTTAATATATACAACGCGAAAAATAAATTACATAAGGACGGTAAATATATTTATTTTTTACATATTATAAAATTTAATTTAATTTTTTGTTTTTCGTTTTAGATTGTATCAAGTCAAAGCGGATTTTAGCATGTGAAAAGTATATGTATTGAACAGAGAAGTGCTTTTTTAATATATACAACGCGAAAAATAAATTACATAAGGACGGTAAATATATTTATTTTTTACATATTATAAAATTTAATTTAATTTTTTGTTTTTCGTTTTAGATTGTATCAAGTCAAAGCGGATTTTAGCATGTGAAAAGTATATGTATTGAACAGAGAAGTGCTTTTTTAATATATACAACGCGAAAAATAAATTACATAAGGACGGTAAATATATTTATTTTTTACATATTATAAAATTTAATTTAATTTTTTGTTTTTCGTTTTAGATTGTATCAAGTCAAAGCGGATTTTAGCATGTGAAAAGTATATGTATTGAACAGAGAAGTGCTTTTTTAATATATACAACGCGAAAAATAAATTACATAAGGACGGTAAATATATTTATTTTTTACATATTATAAAATTTAATTTAATTTTTTGTTTTTCGTTTTAGATTGTATCAAGTCAAAGCGGATTTTAGCATGTGAAAAGTATATGTATTGAACAGAGAAGTGCTTTTTTAATATATACAACGCGAAAAATAAATTACATAAGGACGGTAAATATATTTATTTTTTACATATTATAAAATTTAATTTAATTTTTTGTTTTTCGTTTTAGATTGTATCAAGTCAAAGCGGATTTTAGCATGTGAAAAGTATATGTATTGAACAGAGAAGTGCTTTTTTAATATATACAACGCGAAAAATAAATTACATAAGGACGGTAAATATATTTATTTTTTACATATTATAAAATTTAATTTAATTTTTTGTTTTTCGTTTTAGATTGTATCAAGTCAAAGCGGATTTTAGCATGTGAAAAGTATATGTATTGAACAGAGAAGTGCTTTTTTAATATATACAACGCGAAAAATAAATTACATAAGGACGGTAAATATATTTATTTTTTACATATTATAAAATTTAATTTAATTTTTTGTTTTTCGTTTTAGATTGTATCAAGTCAAAGCGGATTTTAGCATGTGAAAAGTATATGTATTGAACAGAGAAGTGCTTTTTTAATATATACAACGCGAAAAATAAATTACATAAGGACGGTAAATATATTTATTTTTTACATATTATAAAATTTAATTTAATTTTTTGTTTTTCGTTTTAGATTGTATCAAGTCAAAGCGGATTTTAGCATGTGAAAAGTATATGTATTGAACAGAGAAGTGCTTTTTTAATATATACAACGCGAAAAATAAATTACATAAGGACGGTAAATATATTTATTTTTTACATATTATAAAATTTAATTTAATTTTTTGTTTTTCGTTTTAGATTGTATCAAGTCAAAGCGGATTTTAGCATGTGAAAAGTATATGTATTGAACAGAGAAGTGCTTTTTTAATATATACAACGCGAAAAATAAATTACATAAGGACGGTAAATATATTTATTTTTTACATATTATAAAATTTAATTTAATTTTTTGTTTTTCGTTTTAGATTGTATCAAGTCAAAGCGGATTTTAGCATGTGAAAAGTATATGTATTGAACAGAGAAGTGCTTTTTTAATATATACAACGCGAAAAATAAATTACATAAGGACGGTAAATATATTTATTTTTTACATATTATAAAATTTAATTTAATTTTTTGTTTTTCGTTTTAGATTGTATCAAGTCAAAGCGGATTTTAGCATGTGAAAAGTATATGTATTGAACAGAGAAGTGCTTTTTTAATATATACAACGCGAAAAATAAATTACATAAGGACGGTAAATATATTTATTTTTTACATATTATAAAATTTAATTTAATTTTTTGTTTTTCGTTTTAGATTGTATCAAGTCAAAGCGGATTTTAGCATGTGAAAAGTATATGTATTGAACAGAGAAGTGCTTTTTTAATATATACAACGCGAAAAATAAATTACATAAGGACGGTAAATATATTTATTTTTTACATATTATAAAATTTAATTTAATTTTTTGTTTTTCGTTTTAGATTGTATCAAGTCAAAGCGGATTTTAGCATGTGAAAAGTATATGTATTGAACAGAGAAGTGCTTTTTTAATATATACAACGCGAAAAATAAATTACATAAGGACGGTAAATATATTTATTTTTTACATATTATAAAATTTAATTTAATTTTTTGTTTTTCGTTTTAGATTGTATCAAGTCAAAGCGGATTTTAGCATGTGAAAAGTATATGTATTGAACAGAGAAGTGCTTTTTTAATATATACAACGCGAAAAATAAATTACATAAGGACGGTAAATATATTTATTTTTTACATATTATAAAATTTAATTTAATTTTTTGTTTTTCGTTTTAGATTGTATCAAGTCAAAGCGGATTTTAGCATGTGAAAAGTATATGTATTGAACAGAGAAGTGCTTTTTTAATATATACAACGCGAAAAATAAATTACATAAGGACGGTAAATATATTTATTTTTTACATATTATAAAATTTAATTTAATTTTTTGTTTTTCGTTTTAGATTGTATCAAGTCAAAGCGGATTTTAGCATGTGAAAAGTATATGTATTGAACAGAGAAGTGCTTTTTTAATATATACAACGCGAAAAATAAATTACATAAGGACGGTAAATATATTTATTTTTTACATATTATAAAATTTAATTTAATTTTTTGTTTTTCGTTTTAGATTGTATCAAGTCAAAGCGGATTTTAGCATGTGAAAAGTATATGTATTGAACAGAGAAGTGCTTTTTTAATATATACAACGCGAAAAATAAATTACATAAGGACGGTAAATATATTTATTTTTTACATATTATAAAATTTAATTTAATTTTTTGTTTTTCGTTTTAGATTGTATCAAGTCAAAGCGGATTTTAGCATGTGAAAAGTATATGTATTGAACAGAGAAGTGCTTTTTTAATATATACAACGCGAAAAATAAATTACATAAGGACGGTAAATATATTTATTTTTTACATATTATAAAATTTAATTTAATTTTTTGTTTTTCGTTTTAGATTGTATCAAGTCAAAGCGGATTTTAGCATGTGAAAAGTATATGTATTGAACAGAGAAGTGCTTTTTTAATATATACAACGCGAAAAATAAATTACATAAGGACGGTAAATATATTTATTTTTTACATATTATAAAATTTAATTTAATTTTTTGTTTTTCGTTTTAGATTGTATCAAGTCAAAGCGGATTTTAGCATGTGAAAAGTATATGTATTGAACAGAGAAGTGCTTTTTTAATATATACAACGCGAAAAATAAATTACATAAGGACGGTAAATATATTTATTTTTTACATATTATAAAATTTAATTTAATTTTTTGTTTTTCGTTTTAGATTGTATCAAGTCAAAGCGGATTTTAGCATGTGAAAAGTATATGTATTGAACAGAGAAGTGCTTTTTTAATATATACAACGCGAAAAATAAATTACATAAGGACGGTAAATATATTTATTTTTTACATATTATAAAATTTAATTTAATTTTTTGTTTTTCGTTTTAGATTGTATCAAGTCAAAGCGGATTTTAGCATGTGAAAAGTATATGTATTGAACAGAGAAGTGCTTTTTTAATATATACAACGCGAAAAATAAATTACATAAGGACGGTAAATATATTTATTTTTTACATATTATAAAATTTAATTTAATTTTTTGTTTTTCGTTTTAGATTGTATCAAGTCAAAGCGGATTTTAGCATGTGAAAAGTATATGTATTGAACAGAGAAGTGCTTTTTTAATATATACAACGCGAAAAATAAATTACATAAGGACGGTAAATATATTTATTTTTTACATATTATAAAATTTAATTTAATTTTTTGTTTTTCGTTTTAGATTGTATCAAGTCAAAGCGGATTTTAGCATGTGAAAAGTATATGTATTGAACAGAGAAGTGCTTTTTTAATATATACAACGCGAAAAATAAATTACATAAGGACGGTAAATATATTTATTTTTTACATATTATAAAATTTAATTTAATTTTTTGTTTTTCGTTTTAGATTGTATCAAGTCAAAGCGGATTTTAGCATGTGAAAAGTATATGTATTGAACAGAGAAGTGCTTTTTTAATATATACAACGCGAAAAATAAATTACATAAGGACGGTAAATATATTTATTTTTTACATATTATAAAATTTAATTTAATTTTTTGTTTTTCGTTTTAGATTGTATCAAGTCAAAGCGGATTTTAGCATGTGAAAAGTATATGTATTGAACAGAGAAGTGCTTTTTTAATATATACAACGCGAAAAATAAATTACATAAGGACGGTAAATATATTTATTTTTTACATATTATAAAATTTAATTTAATTTTTTGTTTTTCGTTTTAGATTGTATCAAGTCAAAGCGGATTTTAGCATGTGAAAAGTATATGTATTGAACAGAGAAGTGCTTTTTTAATATATACAACGCGAAAAATAAATTACATAAGGACGGTAAATATATTTATTTTTTACATATTATAAAATTTAATTTAATTTTTTGTTTTTCGTTTTAGATTGTATCAAGTCAAAGCGGATTTTAGCATGTGAAAAGTATATGTATTGAACAGAGAAGTGCTTTTTTAATATATACAACGCGAAAAATAAATTACATAAGGACGGTAAATATATTTATTTTTTACATATTATAAAATTTAATTTAATTTTTTGTTTTTCGTTTTAGATTGTATCAAGTCAAAGCGGATTTTAGCATGTGAAAAGTATATGTATTGAACAGAGAAGTGCTTTTTTAATATATACAACGCGAAAAATAAATTACATAAGGACGGTAAATATATTTATTTTTTACATATTATAAAATTTAATTTAATTTTTTGTTTTTCGTTTTAGATTGTATCAAGTCAAAGCGGATTTTAGCATGTGAAAAGTATATGTATTGAACAGAGAAGTGCTTTTTTAATATATACAACGCGAAAAATAAATTACATAAGGACGGTAAATATATTTATTTTTTACATATTATAAAATTTAATTTAATTTTTTGTTTTTCGTTTTAGATTGTATCAAGTCAAAGCGGATTTTAGCATGTGAAAAGTATATGTATTGAACAGAGAAGTGCTTTTTTAATATATACAACGCGAAAAATAAATTACATAAGGACGGTAAATATATTTATTTTTTACATATTATAAAATTTAATTTAATTTTTTGTTTTTCGTTTTAGATTGTATCAAGTCAAAGCGGATTTTAGCATGTGAAAAGTATATGTATTGAACAGAGAAGTGCTTTTTTAATATATACAACGCGAAAAATAAATTACATAAGGACGGTAAATATATTTATTTTTTACATATTATAAAATTTAATTTAATTTTTTGTTTTTCGTTTTAGATTGTATCAAGTCAAAGCGGATTTTAGCATGTGAAAAGTATATGTATTGAACAGAGAAGTGCTTTTTTAATATATACAACGCGAAAAATAAATTACATAAGGACGGTAAATATATTTATTTTTTACATATTATAAAATTTAATTTAATTTTTTGTTTTTCGTTTTAGATTGTATCAAGTCAAAGCGGATTTTAGCATGTGAAAAGTATATGTATTGAACAGAGAAGTGCTTTTTTAATATATACAACGCGAAAAATAAATTACATAAGGACGGTAAATATATTTATTTTTTACATATTATAAAATTTAATTTAATTTTTTGTTTTTCGTTTTAGATTGTATCAAGTCAAAGCGGATTTTAGCATGTGAAAAGTATATGTATTGAACAGAGAAGTGCTTTTTTAATATATACAACGCGAAAAATAAATTACATAAGGACGGTAAATATATTTATTTTTTACATATTATAAAATTTAATTTAATTTTTTGTTTTTCGTTTTAGATTGTATCAAGTCAAAGCGGATTTTAGCATGTGAAAAGTATATGTATTGAACAGAGAAGTGCTTTTTTAATATATACAACGCGAAAAATAAATTACATAAGGACGGTAAATATATTTATTTTTTACATATTATAAAATTTAATTTAATTTTTTGTTTTTCGTTTTAGATTGTATCAAGTCAAAGCGGATTTTAGCATGTGAAAAGTATATGTATTGAACAGAGAAGTGCTTTTTTAATATATACAACGCGAAAAATAAATTACATAAGGACGGTAAATATATTTATTTTTTACATATTATAAAATTTAATTTAATTTTTTGTTTTTCGTTTTAGATTGTATCAAGTCAAAGCGGATTTTAGCATGTGAAAAGTATATGTATTGAACAGAGAAGTGCTTTTTTAATATATACAACGCGAAAAATAAATTACATAAGGACGGTAAATATATTTATTTTTTACATATTATAAAATTTAATTTAATTTTTTGTTTTTCGTTTTAGATTGTATCAAGTCAAAGCGGATTTTAGCATGTGAAAAGTATATGTATTGAACAGAGAAGTGCTTTTTTAATATATACAACGCGAAAAATAAATTACATAAGGACGGTAAATATATTTATTTTTTACATATTATAAAATTTAATTTAATTTTTTGTTTTTCGTTTTAGATTGTATCAAGTCAAAGCGGATTTTAGCATGTGAAAAGTATATGTATTGAACAGAGAAGTGCTTTTTTAATATATACAACGCGAAAAATAAATTACATAAGGACGGTAAATATATTTATTTTTTACATATTATAAAATTTAATTTAATTTTTTGTTTTTCGTTTTAGATTGTATCAAGTCAAAGCGGATTTTAGCATGTGAAAAGTATATGTATTGAACAGAGAAGTGCTTTTTTAATATATACAACGCGAAAAATAAATTACATAAGGACGGTAAATATATTTATTTTTTACATATTATAAAATTTAATTTAATTTTTTGTTTTTCGTTTTAGATTGTATCAAGTCAAAGCGGATTTTAGCATGTGAAAAGTATATGTATTGAACAGAGAAGTGCTTTTTTAATATATACAACGCGAAAAATAAATTACATAAGGACGGTAAATATATTTATTTTTTACATATTATAAAATTTAATTTAATTTTTTGTTTTTCGTTTTAGATTGTATCAAGTCAAAGCGGATTTTAGCATGTGAAAAGTATATGTATTGAACAGAGAAGTGCTTTTTTAATATATACAACGCGAAAAATAAATTACATAAGGACGGTAAATATATTTATTTTTTACATATTATAAAATTTAATTTAATTTTTTGTTTTTCGTTTTAGATTGTATCAAGTCAAAGCGGATTTTAGCATGTGAAAAGTATATGTATTGAACAGAGAAGTGCTTTTTTAATATATACAACGCGAAAAATAAATTACATAAGGACGGTAAATATATTTATTTTTTACATATTATAAAATTTAATTTAATTTTTTGTTTTTCGTTTTAGATTGTATCAAGTCAAAGCGGATTTTAGCATGTGAAAAGTATATGTATTGAACAGAGAAGTGCTTTTTTAATATATACAACGCGAAAAATAAATTACATAAGGACGGTAAATATATTTATTTTTTACATATTATAAAATTTAATTTAATTTTTTGTTTTTCGTTTTAGATTGTATCAAGTCAAAGCGGATTTTAGCATGTGAAAAGTATATGTATTGAACAGAGAAGTGCTTTTTTAATATATACAACGCGAAAAATAAATTACATAAGGACGGTAAATATATTTATTTTTTACATATTATAAAATTTAATTTAATTTTTTGTTTTTCGTTTTAGATTGTATCAAGTCAAAGCGGATTTTAGCATGTGAAAAGTATATGTATTGAACAGAGAAGTGCTTTTTTAATATATACAACGCGAAAAATAAATTACATAAGGACGGTAAATATATTTATTTTTTACATATTATAAAATTTAATTTAATTTTTTGTTTTTCGTTTTAGATTGTATCAAGTCAAAGCG
>NW_026973473.1:10000-21000 GCF_036172545.1 Culicoides brevitarsis | reverse complement strand
TTCTTGTGGTCACTCTGTAAATTTTTTCGTGATAAAGTGCACAAATCTTGATAAATTCTTCAAGGCTAACTCTGGACAATGCATCAGCTGATGTGTTATCTTTACCTTTGATATATTCCACATCAAAATCATACTCCGTTAAATCCAAACGGATTCTGGTTAGCTTGGATGATGGATTGACCATATTGAACAAGTAAATAAGAGGTTTGTGGTCAGATTTCACGAAAAATTTGGTACCATAAAGATAAGGTCTAAAATGTTTGATTCCCCAATGAATTGCTAATAATTCAAGTTCGATAATTGGTTTCTTTCTTTCGGCGTGATTGAAAGCCTTTGATGCATAAGCTATTGGTAGGTAAATGTCGTCATATCTTTGCGCAAGTACAGCGCCGCATGCTATAATGCTTGCATCAGTAAAGAGTACGAATTCTTTCTCAAAATCAGGATATCGTAAGATGCTTGGACTCATCAGAGCTTCTTTAAGATGTTCAAATGCATTTTGACATTTCTTCGTCCATTCAAATCTAACTTTTTTTCTTGTCAAATTTGTCAATTCAGAAATATGTGGCAAAATTCTTCACAAATCGCCGATAATAGTTACAAAAGGCGACGAATCTACGCACTTCGTCTGCGTTCTTAGGAACAGGATAATTTTTGATTCTTTCATACTTCGATTCGTCGGGTAGAATACCTTTATCCGTGCATTTATGACCAAGATAAGATCTCATTCATAAAGAACGAACATTTTTCGGCGTTCAATGTTAGATTTTTCTCCCGATCTTTGTAAACTGCGCAAATGTTGTTAACCATTTCTTCTTCATTTGCTGCTGTCATACAATTCATCGATGTAGACAAAATTTCTCTCTGTGTTCAATCCCGCAAAAGCTTCATCATACGTTGAAAAGAATTTGGCGCAATCTTGAATAAGGTAATCGTTTATAACGGTAAGAGCCCTTTTCTGTAAATCGTAGTGTCTCTCGAATCTGGATCAAGTTCGATTTGTAAAAATCCGCTAAGTAGGTCAAGGATGAAAAGTATTTTGCATTTCCCATTTTATCAAGGATTTCATCCATTCGTGGTATCGGAAATTTGTCAGAAACCATCTTTTTGTTCAATTGGCGGAAATCTGTGACTAATCGCCATCGTTTTTGAGTACTACCTGGTAATGGTTTTTTCGGTACAAGTAAAATGGGATTATTGTATTCTGCGAATGATGTTTCGAGAAGTCGTCATCAACTAACTTGTTAATTTGACATCAATTTCTGCCTTATCGGAATAGGGTGTGCGGTAATTTTTAATATAAACAGGTGTCTCAGCTGTTAAATGAATTGTTTGTTTATAAAAATTATTACAACCTGCTATCTTCCGATGTGTCAATAAAAGTCATGCAAATCTTTTCCAATTTCGTCCTAAATTTCTTGGAATTTTTTCGTAAGCAATACTTCGTTCAATAATGTTGGGTCAGTGACCGTAGTTCTAGCATAATTATTCAATGCCAATAATTTCGTAATTTGATGGGATCAACGTTCCTAGTGTAAGTTGGTGTTTCGCTCCGTAATGATCTGTCAAATCCGCTGTCCATGTGTCGTAATGAAGCTTTGCTTCGAATTCAGTCAAGAAATTCATTCCCAAAATACCGTCAGCTGGTATGGGAATTCATTGACAATTGAGATTTTGCGAAATTGTTTTTGATTTCGAGGCAACAACTTTGTTTTGCACGCTGATTCAAGTTTATTTTTACTCGCATTCATCGGCAAATGAGAATTTTGCAAGATTGCTTTTGATTTCAATACAACAATTTTTTTTGCACTCTGATTCGAATTTATCGTGCTGTTGTTCATCAGTAATTTGAATTTTGCAGAGTTGCTTTTGATTTCGATGCGACAATTTTTTTGCGCTCTAATTCAGATTTTTTTTATATGCGTTCATGAGTGATTGAAATTTTGCGAAATACCTTTTGATTTTGGTACGACAATTTTTTTTTGCAATGTTTTGATTTTATGCAACGGATTTATTTCGATTTTCGATTGTAGGATTATTTTTGGTTTTTGATGGGATTTTTGTTTTTTTTTAATTTTCACTATTTTCAAAATTTTTTTTTGAATGGACTGGGACCAGATTCAGGGGGAGTGGACAGTGCTGAAAGAAAGATTTGAGGCAAAAGCAAAATGTTTGAATAAGAAGAAACTCCCTAATAATTTTAAAACGACATTGGATGAATTGGTTGATATTTACAACGAATTAACTACATTTGCAAACGTATGGACACATCCAAAGACACGGTTGTCGATTACGCATATTTCAGAAATAAACCAAGGTTTTAATTGTTCAAGAGAGAAATTGATTAAGGTTTTTGCACGACATAATTGGAAATTTTTGATACCAAAACGCCCAGGAGAGAAAGTTGACTTTGAAATCCTTGATACCGACACAGAAGAAGAAGAAGAAGAAGAAGAAGAAGAAGAAGAAGAAGAAGAAGAAGAAGAAATGGCGAATCCAGCAGCAGATGCAGCTAAATTAGCCGCAAATATTATTCCTGTATTCAAAGGCGAACCAGAAAATTTACGCTCATTTACTGATGCACTTGACTTGGCAGACACGTTGAAAGGAGACCAAGAAGCCGTATATGTGGCAGTGATCAAAAGTAAATTACAATCTGCCGCAAGAGACTGCATCGCAGCAGGAACAAATACAATTAGAGCCATTAGAGATACCTTGCAAGCAACAATCGTAGCACCAAATTCATCTATTTTGGAAGCAAAATTGAACTCAACTACAGCAAGTCGCAAAGATCGTGAAACATATTGCAATGAAATTGAGGAAATCGCAAAGTCGCTCAAGAGAGCCTATATCACCGAAGGTATGACACCAGCTTTAGCTGAGCAACACGCAGCACGCGAAGTGAAGAAGACTTTGACAACTAATTCAATGGATAAAGAGCTTATTGGCTCGTTACGTGATCGAAAATTGGAAACGGTCACTGAAGTTTTGACTGCCTATGGCGAAGTAAAACAAACTCACCAACAGATAAATATGGTACGTCGCAATAATGGACCGCGATTTAATCAAAGAGGAAGAAACTTTTCCCGCGGATCCAGAGGTCACAATAATTACAGAGGAAATTACCGAAATAATAATAGAAATAATTACAACAACAGATACAACAACAATGACCGCAACAATTATGGGCGCGGAAACTCGAACAATAATCGTGGAAATCGCAATGACCGACAAAACGCTCAAGCTCGTCCGATTCAGGGAAACGAGCAATGGCCCCAACAACAACAACAGGGGGCACAGAATCAGCAATCGTAAACAAATGTCATGTGTTCGCTATTGATCTGTCCCTTTCATCTTATTTCTGTTTGCGTACGACATTTTCGTCGCGCTGTCTTGTTTTTCTTGTGGACACAGGAGCTTCAGTCTCTATATTGAAGTCTTCCTGCCTACCAGACCATTTTTATGTCGATCAGACAGATACTATTACTATTTCTGGAATTACGGACGAACATGTTTTAACCAACGGAACGATTTCTATCGAGCTTTTTGCACGAAATTCGTCATATTTGACAAGATTTCACGTGGTGAACGATGAATTTCCCATACCAGCTGACGGTATTTTGGGAATGAATTTCTTGACTGAATTCGAAGCAAAGCTTCATTACGACACATGGACAGCGGATTTGACAGATCATTACGGAGCGAAACACCAACTTACACTATTCGATCGAACGAACGTTGATTTCCCATCAAATTGCGAAATTATTGGAACATTGAATAATTATGCTAGAACTAAGGTCACTGACCCCAACATTATTGAACGAAGAATGAATTGCTTACGAAAAAACTTTCCAGAGAAATTTAGGACGAAATTGGAAAAGATTTGCATGAATTTTATTGATGTTTTCGGAACATCGGAAGATAGCGTAGGTTGTAATAATTTTTATAAACAAAAAATTCATTTAACAGATGAGACACCTGTTTATATTAAAAATTACCGCACACCCTATTCCGATAAGGCAGAAATTGATCGTCAAATTAACAAGTTAATTGATGACGACATTCTCGAAACATCATTCGCAGAATACAATAATCCCATTTTACTTGTACCGAAAAAACCATTACCAGGTAGTACTCAAAAACGATGGCGATTAGTCACAGATTTCCGCCAATTGAACAAAAAGATGGTTTCTGACAAATTTCCGATACCACGAATGGATGAAATCCTTGATAAAATGGGAAATGCAAAATACTTTTCAGTCCTTGACCTACTTAGCGGATTTTTACAAATCGAACTTGATCCAGATTCGAGAGATTGCACTACGATTTCGACAGAAAAGGGCTCTTACCGTTATAAACGATTACCTTATGGCATCAAGATTGCGCCAAATTCTTTTCAACGTATGATGAGTTTAGCTTTTGCGGGATTGAACACAGAGAGAAATTTTGTCTACATCGATGATTATTGTATGACAGCAGCAAATGAAGAAGAAATGGTTAACAACATTTGCGCAGTTCTACAAAGATGCCGGGAGAAAAATCTAACATTGAACGCCGAAAAATGTTCGTTCTTTATGAATGAGATAACTTATCTTGGTCATAAATGCACGGATAAAGGTATTCTACCCGACGAATCGAAGTATGAAAGAATCAAAAATTATCCTGTTCCTAAGAACGCAGACGAAGTGCGTAGATTCGTCGCCTTTTGTAACTATTATCGGCGATTTGTGAAGAATTTTGCCACATACGCGTCTGAATTGACAAATTTGACAAGAAAAAAAGTTAGATTTGAATGGACGAAGAAATGTCAAAATGCATTTGAACATCTTAAAGAAGCTCTGATGAGTCCAAGCATCTTACGATATCCTGATTTTGAGAAAGAATTCGTACTTTTTACTGATGCAAGCATTATAGCATGCGGCGCTGTACTTGCGCAAAGATATGACGACATTTACCTACCAATAGCTTATGCATCAAAGGCTTTCAATCACGCCGAAAGAAAGAAACCAATTATCGAACTTGAATTATTAGCAATTCATTGGGGAATCAAACATTTTAGACCTTATCTTTATGGTACCAAATTTTTCGTGAAATCTGACCACAAACCTCTTATTTACTTGTTCAATATGGTCAATCCATCATCCAAGCTAACCAGAATCCGTTTGGATTTAACGGAGTATGATTTTGATGTGGAATATATCAAAGGTAAAGATAACACATCAGCTGATGCATTGTCCAGAGTTAGCCTTGAAGAATTTATCAAGATTTGTGCACTTTATCACGAAAAAATTTACAGAGTGACCACAAGAAATCAGCTGAAAAGACAACAACAATCTGCAGTTAATGAGCAACAGAACGAAAATATCACTAACAGAACAGCTTTCGACTCACAGAACAGAATTTACGAATGTCCAAGAATTAAATGCCCACAAATCATAACAGAAAATGATGAAATGATGATAAAAATGAAGAAAATGAGTACAATAAAGATCGATCTACAAAAATATATCATTAGAGACAACCTGCAGGTAAATGCACTCTTGTCCAGACTTGATGAAGTCGGTGATATTTGTGAAATATTAAGCATCGAGAAAGATGATGCACTATTCAATTATATCCAGCTGGAAGAATTTAAACAAAAGGGCAATGAAATACTAAGAAGAATTAAGATAGCTATCACTCCTGCGAAAATTTTAATTCATAATGACGATGAAAAAATGGACATAATTAGAAAATATCACGATGATGTCATGCGAGGTGGCCACTCGGGTGTCAAAAGAACCATCGAGAAAATAAAGACATTCTATAAGTGGAAAAATCTTTCAAAACAAGTCCACGATTACGTAAGAAAATGTGAAAAATGTCAAATGAATAAACCCGGAATGACAAATGTAGAACCACTTGCGAAAACTCCAACTCCATTGAGAAGCTTTGAAGTAGTCCAAATTGACCTACAAGGTCCACTTTTGAAGACATTAGGAGGAAATCAATACATTTTGGTGATTGTTTGTGAACTCTCCAAATATTTGATCGCAGTGCCCATACCAAACAAAGAAACTAAGACAGTTGCCAATGCAATGTTCGAGAATTACATTAAGATTTATGGTCCTCCAAAGAGAATTGTCACAGATTGCGGAACCGAGTTTAGATCGGAAGTGATAACAAAATTAAACGCTCTAATGAACACGAAACACGACTTTTCGACACCATACCACCACAGAACTATTGGAGTCGTAGAGAGAAATCACCGAACATTTAACGAATACTTACGATCATATTTAGCGAAAGATAGACTTGATTGGGACGCCTTTCTGTCATCTTTTGTCTACTGCTATAACACAACACCTTCGGATGCAACTGGTTACAGTCCATTCGAAGTAGTTTTCGGTAAATGTCCGCCTAATTTTGACTTTCTTAACGGCGAAATAGATCCGGTGTATAATCATGACGACTACGTGAGCGAATTGAAATATCGTTTGCAGAGTATGCACGAAATGATAAGAAAGAAGATCGATGAAGACAAGAATGATAGGAAAGAGCGATATGAACGAAATGTACGTGAAGCGCAGTTCAAGGTTGGTGATTGGGTTCTGATAAGGAAAGAATCGAATCACAAACATGAAGCTCTTTTTGAAGGTCCTTTCGAAGTCATTGAAGTGAAAGAGTACAATTTGTGTGTGAAGAATGGAAACAGAACCGTGGAAGTGCATAAGGACAGAACAAAATTGTTCAGAGCATGAGAGACAAATCATATATATATATTCTCAATTTTTCAAGCAAATTTTTACTTTAGTTAAGTTAGTTTTAATGAGGGCCCATTAGAATAATATTTTTTTTCCATAGTTCTTAGATATTAGTTGTAGACTTTCATGTGAAAGTATAGTTTTAATAGACCACTTAGGAAATTATCATTCAACCTACCTTCAACCTACATTCAACCTACCTTCAACCTACCTTCGACCTTCCAGCAATCTTCGGATACCAAATGCCGTCCAAAGATCGCTCAGGAAATTATCCTTCAACATTCCTGCAACTTACGGATACCAAATACCGTCCAAAAAAGAACACTCAATCAAAGATTTTTTTTTTTTTTGGCAACCATACACACATTAGTTATGGTTTGACCACAATCATGGAAATGGAATGGAACCTAGCAGTTTGTCTCCAACGGCGTAACTCGGTACATTAGCAAAACATTTCGACACTGTGATCCTGGAACAAAACCTGGCAGTTTGTCTACAAAGGCGTAACTCGGTGAATCCAAATTGTCAAAAGAAGATTGCTCAGTGGTGAAAACATTACGACATCTGAAGATGACATCGGAAGGATCCAGTGATAGATAGTTATTAGATGCTAAATTAGGCAATAACAATTAATTTAGATTTAGAAATTTATTGTCAATTGATAGTTTGTAATTCTAATTAGTTAATGAAGAAAGTGACTTACTTAAGTGCGCCTGAAAGCCACACTTTTTTCGTTGGGAGGTGTGAGAGTGACTACTACTGACGTCACTCGGGTAAGTCACTCGCTTTCGCAGTGCAAGTGTTCGGACAGCCGACACTTGCACATGCATAACTTTAAGTAAGTAAGTATTATGTATTGACTGTAGTAGTTAGTCTCGCTTTGACATTCGACGATAGAACAAATAAAGTTATGAAATATTATTAATAAAACCGAGAACTTTATAAATAAATGAATAAATAAGAACCAATAAAGTTTTAAAATATTATTAATTAAACCGAGAACTTTAAACCAAAAATAATCCTACTATCGAAAATCGAAATAAATCCGTTGCATAAAATCAAAACATTGCAAAAAAAAATTGTCGTACCAAAATCAAAAGGTATTTCGCAAAATTTCAATCACTCATGAACGCACATAAAAAAATCTGAATTAGAGCGCAAAAAAATTGTCGCATCGAAATCAAAAGCAACTCTGCAAAATTCAAATTACTGATGAACAACAGCACGATAAATTCGAATCAGAGTGCAAAAAAAATTGTTGTATTGAAATCAAAAGCAATCTTGCAAAATTCTCATTTGCCGATGAATGCGAGTAAAAATAAACTTGAATCAGCGTGCAAAACAAAGTTGTTGCCTCGAAATCAAAAACAATTTCGCAAAATCTCAATTGTCAATGAACGCGAAAAAAAATAAATTTGAATGAGAGTGTAATAAAAATTGTTGCATTGAAATCAATTCGTTGCGCGCAAAACCTCAGTCTTTCTTGATTCTCTTTGCATTTCGTTCGTCGACTTCTGTACAAATTCTCTTCTTCAATTTCATGCACTGCTCACATGTAAATGATTCAATGCAGCGCGGTATGATAAATTGTTTCAAACATACTGGACATACGGCAATGGCATTCGTACATTCGCATTTTTCACACCACATATTGGAATATGAACATTCATATATATATATATTCTCCTTCAAACAAATTTCTACTTACGTCTTGAATTAAAATAAATGCTGCTGACGATGCTTTTTCTTTCTCCAGTTCGTTGTCGTTGACCTTTTCCACGTTGTAATTTTTAACGATGCTTTTGCCGACGCTGCTGACGTTGTAGTTTTGATTGGAATGTTCGATTTTTGAATGTTCACTTAAATTTTCTCTCTTAGATCTTTGTTGTTATATTTCTATAGCATTTAAAAACTTTTGACAATCCATAAATACCAAGTGCTACCACAATTATAATTATTAGGAGTTTGAACATCTGGTTGTGCTCTTGAAGATGTTCTAGATGGTTTTCAATTAAAACATTCACTTTATTCTCCGTTGGTGGCATCGTCACTGCGTTTTCATGTGGCTTATGGCCATTGCACATTGTTCCTAAAGTTTAATCTCACTGTCAGGTGGCGTTCAGCCCCCATATAAAGTTCTCGGTTTAATTAATAATATTTTAAAACTTTATTGGTTCTTATTTATTCATTTATTTATAAAGTTCTCGGTTTTATTAATAATATTTCATAACTTTATTTGTTCTATCGTCGAATGTCAAAGCGAGACTAACTACTACCGTCAATACATAATACTTACTTACTTAAAGTTATGCATGTGCAAGTGTCGGCTGTCCGAACACTTGCACTGCGAAAGCGAGTGACTTACCCGAGTGACGTCAGTAGTAGTCACTCTCCGCTCATTTTGTGGTATTTATTGAAATCTTACGATCTCGCCTATAGGAATATCGGTCTGGTGATTGCGTTATTTTTACGAAAATTAATCTTAAAAAAACGTTAAATTTTGAAATTTTTGAACTTTTGAAATTTCACACTCATCAAAAAAATTATCGAAATTCGAAAATGGGTAAAAAAAATATGTGAACGACCCCATTTTATTTTCAAAATTTCGAAATTTCACAAAAAAAAAAAATTTTTCAACTTGTATGTTCCCCAATATTGAACGACAAAATTTTATTTTCAAAATAAATTTTACTTGTCACACATCTTTTCGGTTTTTACTTTATTCTTCGCAATATTCTTATGTACAATATTCTCTTAGTGTCACAAAATAAATTTTACTTGTACACATGAAGAAACAATATTCTCTTAGAGTCACGAAATAATTTTTACTTGTAACAATGAAGAAGCCCTTAAAATGCGTTCGCTTAATTTTTCCTATATGCGTGAAAAAAAACGTAAATATTTAAGTCCGATAGGAATAATTTTCATACGTGCGTAAATGATTCTTAGTCGCTTAAAATATATTTTTTAAAATTATTACGAAATACTTGTATGTTCTCCCAGAGTCACAAATAATTTTTACTTTATCGACATAAAATGACAAAAAAAAAACGTTTTAGAGTCACGAAATAATTTTTACTGTATGTTCCGCAATATGCTTAAAATAAATTCTCGCCATTTTATTTTCATGAATTATCAAATTTCTATCATATATATTTTTCGAAATAATTTTCATTGTACACATCTCGCCTAAGAAATTCTCTAGAGTCTGACGTTTATTCATTTTATATGTGATTTTTGTGCTGAAACTGCATCGACAAAAAATATTACGAAATACTTGTATGAAAAATTCTGAACGACCCCATTTGAAACTTCTTAGAGTCAAAAATTCGACCTTATAAATTTCACGCTGATCGCGTGCATGTACGTTCGCCTATAGGAATATCGGTAATATTCCGTTTATTCATATATTATTGGATTTTTGGCTGAGTATTTTCAAAATAACAAACTCGAATTCGTAAGGAAATACATTTTGAGAAAAATTTCTTTTCAATGAAATCTTGTTTTTCCTAACATTCTCGCCTATCTTAATATTCCGTTTATGGCATTTTGCCGTACTTTCAGCAAAAATATTTTTTTTTCAAACTCTCATTAAGGTGAAAAATGCTCTTCGAAAATACGAAAAATTCGATCGCCTATAAATATCGGCAATATTACTTTCAATGGATACATTGGCTTAACCACTGACTCTTTCCCGAATATAAGGTGAAAATTGAAAAATTCCGGCATTCCTATGGCCAAGAAATAGTATATTAGGGCACTCCGTGAACCGTATGGCTCATAAAAGGACTAGTTCCAATGTGATTTTTTAAATCGTATTGAATTTCAATCACTAGTAGCCAATGTGCTGCGTTACACAAGTACAGTGATAAAATAATTTGAGGGGTCCCATTTTCCGGCATGCCGGGAAAAATTTCAAAATTTTTTTCGGCCATTTTCATTAACATCCAAAATGAAGCCTACATACAAATTTTCACCCAAATCGGAAAACAAATAAAAATCTGTTTCTCGAAAAGTGACGCCAAATCCGTATACAATGACTACCAGCCGTTAAGCGACGAAACCATAGTTCCATATAAAGTCACTCTATATGGAAAAACCAGTTTTTCGGCTCTCGCGCTCCCATCGGTCAACATTTTCCAAAAATCTCTTCGAATCAAAACACTTCATGAGACAACACGATTTTCATGCCAAAAATTTTTTTCCTCAAAAATATTTTTTTTTTCGTCACATAAGTCTGTAATGTTTGCAAAACTA
>NW_026973472.1:0-21291 GCF_036172545.1 Culicoides brevitarsis | reverse complement strand
CAAAAAAAAATTTTGTACCAAAAAAGATTGTACCAAAATTTTGTGCGCAGTTTGCGCAGTTCAATAAATCACTTATGAATATGTGCGCAGTTCATGCAGACCATAATTTTGAATAAAATAAACCTTAAAAGTATAAAAACGATATTCTAAGGAGAATATTATGTAATTTCTTCCATACAAAAGTAAATTTTTTTTTGCGGAAACCCGGAAAAATCATGAAAAGCGGTCTACGAAAATTCTGAAAATTTTTCTGGAGGTCGAGATTTGCAAGACGAGCATCGGTCAATCGATACATTTTCAACTTTTCAGGGAAATTTATTTTCTAAAATTATTTTTTTTCATTTTTCGTACATTTCCCATACAAAAGTGATTTTTTTGCGGAAACCCGAAAAAATCATGATAAGCGGTTTACGAAAATTCTGAAAATAATTATGGAGGTCAAGATTTGATAGACGAGCATCGGTCAATTGATGGATTTTCAACTTTTCAGGGAAACTTATTTATTAAAATTAATTTTCTTCATTTTTCATACATTTCCCATACAAATTTGAAATTTTTTCTGCGGAAACCTGAAAATTGCATGAAAAGCGGTCCACGAAAATTCTGAAAATAATTATGGAGGTCGAGAATGACATGACTAACATCGGTCAATCGATGGATTTTCAACTTTTCAGGGAAATTTATTTTCTAAAATTAATTTTCTTCATTTTTTGTACATTTTCCATACAAAAGTAAATTTTTTTTTGCGGAAACCCGGAAAAATCATGAAAAGCGGTCTACGAAAATTCTGAAAATTTTTCTGGAGGTCAAGATTTGATAGACGAGCATCGGTCAATTGATGGATTTTCAACTTTTCAGGGAAACTTATTTATTAAAATTAATTTTCTTCATTTTTTGTACATTTTCCATACAAAAGTAAATTTTTTTTTGCGGAAACCCGGAAAAATCATGAAAAGCGGTCTACGAAAATTCTGAAAATTTTTCTGGAGGTCAAGATTTGATAGACGAGCATCGGTCAATTGATGGATTTTCAACTTTTCAGGGAAACTTATTTATTAAAATTAATTTTCTTCATTTTTCATACATTTCCCATACAAATTTGAAATTTTTTCTGCGGAAACCTGAAAATTGCATGAAAAGCGGTCCACGAAAATTCTGAAAATAATTATGGAGGTCGAGAATGACATGACTAACATCGGTCAATTGATGGATTTTCAACTTTTCAGGGAAACTTATTTATTAAAATTAATTTTCTTCATTTTTCATACATTTCCCATACAAATTTGAAATTTTTTCTGCGGAAACCTGAAAATTGCATGAAAAGCGGTCCACGAAAATTCTGAAAATAATTATGGAGGTCGAGAATGATGTGACTAACATCGGTCAATTGATGGATTTTCAACTTTTCAGGGAAACTTATTTATTAAAATTAATTTTCTTCATTTTTTGTACATTTTCCATACAAAAGTAAATTTTTTTTTGCGGAAACCCGGAAAAATCATGAAAAGCGGTCTACGAAAATTCTGAAAATTTTTCTGGAGGTCGAGATTTGCAAGACGAGCATCGGTCAATCGATGCATTTTCAACTTTTCAGGGAAACTTATTTATTAAAATTAATTTTCTTCATTTTTCATACATTTCCCATATACCATTTACAAATGCAAATTTAATGAAAAAAAATATCATATTTAGTTGCAAAAACATAACTTAAAAATATAGAAATAATTTTTTTAACTTACAAGAGATATTTTTATATGAAAATTTAGTGTGAAAATTAATGTTTTGTTTATGATTGATATTTAAGCATTTTAAATATAAATGTAGATTGATATTTGATATTTTAAATGTTACGAAAAAATTGCTATTATTTATTTATTTGATGTATTTTATTATTATATTAAAACTTAATCTTTTTATAAATATTTTTTATCCGTAACAATCCAAATAAAAAAATATATTTTTATATATTATATATTTTATGCTTTTTTATATTTAATTATTTGAACAATAATGTTAATTGTGTAAATTGAAATTTCTTTTTGGAATTTTTTGTAAATATTTTTAATATATTAATTTTTATATTAAAAAAATATGTGAGTTGAAAATGATATTTTTTTAAATTAATAATATTATTATTTATTTGAATAAAATGTATTTTATATTTTTTAAAAATATATTTTTTACAATAAAATTAAAATATTAAAATAATATATCTTAATGATGAAAAGTATATGAAAATATTTTATTTAAATTGATAAATAAATTAATCTATTAAAATATTTTTTATCCGTAACAATCCAAATAAAAAAATATATTTTTATATATTATATATTTTATGCTTTTTTATATTTAATTATTTGATCAATAATGTTAATTGCGTAAATTTAAATTTCTTTTTGGATTTTTTTGTAAATATTTTTTATATATTAATTTTTATATTAAAAAAATATGTGAGTTAAAAATGATATTTTTTTAAATTAATAATATTATTATTTATTTGAATAAAATGTATTTTATATAATATTTGTAAACGTATATATTTTTAGCACATAAAATTACAAATTATTATATAAGAATATATCTTAATGATGATGATTATATGTTGACCCACCTCAGCACACAAAAAAGAGCTTTCTGTCGATTTTTTCTTCTTATAGAATATATTTTAAGTTTTATATAATTATTTGTGTTTTATTTAAAAATTTTTTTAGTTTTAATTATATCAAAAATATTATTTTATTATCATTTCCATTATTATTATATTTTATTTAATTATTTATAATAATATTATATGAACTTTGATTATAAACTTACATAATAAATTTTTGATATATGTTATGATATATATAATGTTTTGTACGTTTCAAATAAGAAACATTAAAATATATATATTTTTTTTTTGGTTTGTAAGTTTTTGTAAGTTTAAATTTTCTAAAATATATTTTTATTAATTTAAAATATAATTTTTTTAAAAATAATTTAAATAATTTCTATTACAATATATAAAAATAATAATAAAACACGCACAATAATAATAAAATATATCATATACGTAAAACAATATAAAATTTTACGTTGATTGTATTATGATGTTTTAAAAATTAATATGATAATGATAGTCTACTATAAAATATAACATAGGTTTAAATATCAATCATTTATGTACAAAACAATAACTTTTAATATAAAAATATCTTGTATGTTTACAAAATACTTTTTTTATATTTTAAAATTACGTATTTAATATTTATAACATTGAATAATAATAATAATATTTAATAAATTTATCATGACATTCATGACACATAATAATATTTATATAATAATAAAAAATATATTATTATCCATAGTTTTCACTTTAAACATAAAAAATATATATCAGGTTACATTAATAATTTTATAATATATATTTTTTTTATTATTTTTATATAATATTGTTCCATATCTTTAGAATTATTGATTTTTTTTAAATTTTACAAAAATAATTTCGACCAGAAAAATATGCAGTATGTTTTGACTATGACGTTTACTGTCAGCTGTACACTTTCTGTAGTCAAATTGAGGTGAAAATTGAAAATCTTTTTAAAAATTTTCCAAAACGGTTGAAACTCACACATATGCTTGAAAATGTCTCAAAATGACTAATTTTGGACAAAAATCTAACAAAAAACATGAAAAATCCTGTAAAAATAATAAATTTTCAATTGTAGGAAAAAATCGAATTTTATTATTTTTTTGCGATATTTTTATGATTCTAATCAAAAAACTTCCAAAAATAGTCTTTTTAAGTCATTTGCCACCAAACTGGTGAGTTTCACCCGTTTTGGTTCGAAAATTAACAAATTTTTAATTTTTTTTCTCATTTTGGCCAAAAAAATGCCGTAATAGTATTAGACACTTTACTGCACTTTTTTGCTCAAAACTGGTTAAGAAAATATTTTCGTAAATTCCGTATCAAAGTGGGTGAATCGCTTCAGTTTGTTAGATTTTGACATAATCTATTAATTTTGAGTGAAATTTTGATGAAATTTGTCGAAAAATCACTCAAAATATGCATAAATATGAATGCAAAATTTTTTTGTAACGGTTTTTTCATATAAATTTTTGAATTTGACAATAACATTCAAAATGTTACGTGGGTTAATATTATCATTTTCATTCGTCTCATTTGCAAGTTCGTGCTAATTCAATGTAAACAAAGGAATTTTTGCGGGACGAAAAAATATTTTTTTTCATATTTAATAATCAATTTTTTATTAATTTCATGCTTATAAAAATATATCCTGCCATAAAAGAGACCCCAAGTACATCGAAGAGCACAGCAAAGACCAAAAATGTAACGAAAAATGGTCCAGATGACGACGGAAGTCAAGCGACGCCGGAGATTCATTTCAAAACGTTCGAATTGTGTTTCAATCGCATAGATGACGTGGGACAAGCGTTACTGAACTGAGCTCTTCTTTGCGTGCTTCAAAAAGCCAGGAATTGCGAAATTTTGTATAAATGGAATTTGTTTTGGGGCGAATCCCGATTTACGAGAAGAAGATGTCAAACAGACATCATGGACATGGCTCGTAAATGCTCGGAAGAGGGACATATAAAAGTTGCCTTGATTTTGTTGTCGCCGAGAATGCATTTGGCGTAGATAGGTAAAATAGATGGCATAGTAAGGACATCAAAATGAAGGCACGAAAAGCGGTTCTCCTTCGCCGTCAACATTTCGAAGTCGATGAATTTCAGGTACGGCACCGACTTTATCGACTTCATCAAGGAAAACAATACCTGTCTGTGGGCTTTCCACACTAAAATTAAATATTAAAAAAAATTAAAATTAATTTTTGTGAAGACAAATAAAAATAATATGCCAATTTTAAGGAGTAAATTTTTTTAATGTTATTTTTTTATGAAACAAAATTTTATTTAATTTAATGTTTAAAAAAATCAATTTCTTTAAAAAAAATAGGTAGGTAATTAATTCTTTTTTTTTTAATTATTTTTTATAAATAACAATTTTGGAAAAAAAATAAGTTAAATATACCTAAATTTAGAAATATTTTTATACCTAAATATTTTTTTTAGTTGAAAATTGGTATTTAAATAAAAAAAGTAATAGAAAAAATACGAGTTTTTGTAAGAAAATATAAATAAAAAAAAAAAATTACCAAAAAAAAGAAAAATAATAATTTTTTTACCTGTAATTGGCATCCTGCAACAATTTTGCTATCACACTCTCGATGTCTTCGCCGACATATCCTGCTTGCATGAGCGTCGTACAATCACATATCGCAAAAGGAACATCTAAGCACTTGGCAATCGTTTGTGCGAGTAACGTTTTGCCGCTTCTCGTTGGCCCGAGCATCAAGATGTACTCATATCTAAAGGATCTTGCGTCTTTTTATCGAGCAATTGGCTTCCGAGATGCGCATTTTGTGGCGGTGGTCTTGGGACTTCTGTTGGTGCACTGCTCATCATCGTGTGCGCGATGCCCCATATGTGCAGCAAATCGTTGCGCCCGATGACAGATTCCATCGGTTGTCCGCCATTCGTGACAATTGGAGCAGTGGGCGTCGCTGGGAGATTGTGATAAATACGCTTTTAATGATTGTACACGGCAACCGAGAGGACTTTCTTGGCAAGATCCTGCCCGACATCGTGTTGATCGAGATATTCCATGATCTTTTTGGGGGCGGCGGGGGTTTTCGTTGTCCCTGTCGCGAATATTCCTTCACTGTCTTCTTCGAATCGTCTTAGCTGAGCAGCACGAAGAAGTGATGACATTTTTCGCACTTGACAAAACGCGTTGAACTCACGAAAGTTACAAAATTCATCGCATTTTAGGCACGATAACGTGTTCTTGCCCTTTTTCTGTCGTCGCCGCCCGATTTACTGCCTCCTTCGTTCCCGGGATCCTAAAATGGCACCAATTTCTTTGAAGTTCTTCCTATCTGTGTTTTGTAAGATGTTTCAACACCTAAAGTTGACAATTCTTTGAATAGTTTGATAAGTAAATTTAAAATTTCACTTTAAAAATTGAATTTATCAAATATTCAATTTAAAATTTTAGAAAATTTACAAAAAAATAGTTGTAATGGTGAATGTGGAAAAGGGAAATGGTAACGAGCGCCTTGTATATCGGATTGATTTAATTTAATAGTGTCATCATGATTTGAATTAATTTCACAGCAATTTTAATTTTTTTTCAATTTTGAAAACTAAAAAAAAATTGAAAACTAAGACTTTTTTCCTTTTAGACTTTTGATTTATTAATTATTTTTAAAGTTTTCAAAATACTTTTCAAATTTTTAAGCTTTATTTTAAATTTTAAATGTTATTTCAAAATGTGAGAGGAACAGGAAAGCAAAAAAATAAAGATTTTTAATTTATTGATAAAAAAAATTGTAACAACATTTATAAGTTTTTAATATTAAAGAAATAAAATAAATGTTTGTTCATATTGATTGTACTGAGTTTATACGTTATAAAATAGTTGAAGTAAAATACTTGGTTTATCTTGTTAGTTAAACATATCAACTAGATAAGTATAATTGTTTAAATATCTTGCAGAATTTTAGAAACGGTCAAAAAATTTTTTGCAAAAAATTCTTATAAAATTTTTAATTTTTTTTATTAGGTATTTTAGGTCAAAAAAATCTAAAGTTTTTGGACATTTCAAAGAGTACATTAAAACATTTTTATGAATAATTCTTTAGAGATATTAAAATTCTATGACCTCTGCATAAATTTTTATGATAAAATGTTCCCTGAAAATATTCCGGTGTTTTTTATAATTTTCAACCTATAGACTTTCCAAAAATTTTATAATTAAATTTTCATTAAACTTTTAAAGTTCACAAAATTTAAAATATTGTCACAAGTTTTTCGAATCCCATTTTTTCATGCTTCCAATCTTTACTAACTTTTAAAAATATCCAATAAGGTATGTTTAATCGATTATTTTACAAATTTTATTTTAAGTTGCACTTATGTATGTAAACGGTTTACTTTTTCAACTCCGAACCGAAAATAATAAGTCAGCTTTCACTGTTTTAACTGATTTCTGATTGACCATGGTCGTAGAAGTCTTCGTGCGCCTTTGCTTTAAGGTTTTTTATCCAATTTTACATGAAAATCATATTCAAATTTTTGGTATTATTTCTTTTTGTCAAATTTAATTTTGTAAATCTTAAAAAGGCGAAATTTTAAATAATTTCAACGATATATGTGTTTGCAACCCCTCTTTGATCACTACGCCTATGCATGTCTTTAAAGGATAGTTCCGTATGACTTCGTAATATTTCGTCACTTCTAAAGGTGAGCTTATTGAGTAACAACCTGCGGATATCTGCGCTGATAAATTTTTTCTTTTTAGGTGAAAATCTTAAAGAAAAGGCTAAAGCATCAACAAGTGAGTTGAAAACTTAATATTATATTGAAAGGGTGATTGTGAAAATTACTTAGTGATTATAATATAAAATGTAGGTAATATAAAAGTGAACTTATATCAAGTGAATCAAGAAAATAAAAAAAATCAATATAAAAATGGTAATGATATCAAAGAATTCTTTAAAAAAAATTTGTTTGTGCTAAAAAATTTTTTAAAGGTTTTTAAAGAATAAATTTAATACTTGCGAATTTGCGATTTTATTAAAAAACATTAAAAACGCGAAGCAATTTTGTGTCTATTAAGTTCGTACAATTGAGCTATGGACGTTCCGTGTGTCTGTAGTACATCTGTACTTCGCCGTAGGTGTATAGTATGTAGGTTTTCTGAAAGTTTGAAAAAAAATGGCGGAAGACTACTTTGATTGTATAAATTGAATAAAGAAATTAAATAAATAAGTAGAATTTAAAAAATAATGAAATGAAATTAAAATTTAAAAAATAATAAGATTATGTATAAAATAAAATAAAAAAAATAATAAAAAAAAATAATAATAAATAATAAAAATAATAAATAATAAAATAATAAAAATAATAATAATAAAAATAATAAATAAAAATAATAAAACATAAATAAAATAAAAAAAATAATAATAAAAATAATAAAAAAAATAAATCATAATTAATAAAAAAAATCAGAAAAAATCAATAATATAGTGTGTTAAAATCAAATAAAAAAAATAATTAAAAATAAAAATAATAAAATAATAAAAATAATAAAATAATAAAATAATAAAAATAAATAATAATAAAAAATAATAAAAAAAATAAATCATAATTAATAAAAAAAAAAAAGAAAAAATCAATAATATAGTGTGTTAAAATCTAAAAAAATATGTTGAGTAAATAACAAGACAAAATAAATTATATATTTAAAAAAAGGGCTAAATTATTAAAAAAGGATATTAAAAAAATTTTTTTAGTGTGTCGTCTTTCCTATATTTGTTAGAATTAATTATGAATGCATGGTTGTCAACAAGGTAATCGATTTTTATTATTTTGATGTCTTCTGATTGACGTTATATTTTGTATATTTATAATTCAATCATAATTAAAATTTTAAATGTGAACTATGAGTTTAAATTAAATTGTTCATTTATAATAATATTTTTTGATGATTATTTTTAAAAAACATTATTGATTTATATATGAGTAGGGTGCTAAACCGCATATTACAAGACTCAAATTGGACAATAAAAAAATTTTGATTTTTTTCGAAAATAAAATTTTTTGAGTATTTTTTTTTAACTTTTTAAGCATTTTTCACCATATTACATTTTTTAAGAAAAAAATCTTTTAAAATTTTAATGGAAACCATATTTTTTTTTAAATTTTTGTAAAGCTATGATTCAAAAAAATTTAACGTGCATCAAAGTACCGGTATGTATTGATAATATAAGAATTAAATAATGTGAAGACCGTGTGCCTATTTTTCTTTTTCTCATTTAATCATCAAAAAATATTTTATGATGTAATTTATAAAAATATTTATGATAATCATAATATGAGACAAAAATTTTTTGTTAATTAAAAAAAAAATAAAATAAATAGTATTTTATTTATTTTAAATTAAATATATTTCATTTATATCATAAAATCGCTAAATAATTCACCAAATTTAATTTTAAAAAACATTGATTCAATTTTGTCAAAAAAAAAACTAAGAAAAAAGTAGGCAACACGGTCTCGTCTTTGTTTATATATGAGTAGGGTGCGTAATGTACCGCATGTAAAATTTCCGGTACAGACCGGTATTCACTACTGCAAATTTTTAATTATGTGCAGTACATTGAAATTTTGTCGTATTTTTTTCGAAATTTATGTTTTTAAAATTTTTTGAGTATTTTTTTTTAACTTTTTAAGCATTTTTCACCATATTACAGTAGTAATTTTAAGAAAAAAATCTTTTAAAATTTTAATGGAAACCAAAATATTTTTTTTTTATTAATTTTTGTAAAGCTATGATTCATTTGGCTTTCTGGCCCAAAATTTAACGTGCATCAATGTACCGGTATGTATTGTACCGGAAATTTTAAGTGCGGTACATTACGCACCCTACTCATATGTAAACAAAGACGAGACCGTGTTGCCTATTTTTCTTTTTCTCAACTCAATAATAAAAATAATCATCAAAAAATATTTTATGAAAAACATGTAATTTATAAAAATATTTATGATAATGATAATATGAGACATTTTATTTTAAATAAATATTTTTTATATAAATATATATTATATATAAATACGTTAATTAAAAAAAAAAATAAAATTTTAAATAGTATTTTATATTATTTTAAATTAAATATATTTCATTTATATCATAAAATCGCTAAATAATTCACCAAATTTAATTTTAAAAAACATTGAAAAGAAATTAAAAGAAAAAAAGAAAAAAGTAGGCAACACGGTCTCGTCTTTGTTTATATATGAGTAGGGTGCGTAATGTACCGCATGTAAAATTTCCGGTACAGACCGGTATTCACTACTGCAAATTTTTAATTATGTGCAGTACATTGAAATTTTGTCGTATTTTTTTCGAAATTTATGTTTTTAAAATTTTTTGAGTATTTTTTTTTAACTTTTTAAGCATTTTTCACCATATTACAGTAGTAATTTTAAGAAAAAAATCTTTTAAAATTTTAATGGAAACCAAAATATTTTTTTTTATTAATTTTTGTAAAGCTATGATTCATTTGGCTTTCTGGCCCAAAATTTAACGTGCATCAATGTACCGGTATGTATTGTACCGGAAATTTTAAGTGCGGTACATTACGCACCCTACTCATATGTAAACAAAGACGAGACCGTGTTGCCTATTTTTCTTTTTCTCAACTCAGTAATAAAAATAATCATCAAAAAATATTTTATGAAGAACATGTAATTTATAAAAATATTTATGATAATGATAATATGAGACATTTTATTTTAAATAAATATTTTTTATATAAATATATATTATATATAAATACGTTAATTAAAAAAAAAATAAAATTTTAAATAGTATTTTATATTATTTTAAATTAAATATATTTCATTTATATCATAAAATCGCTAAATAATTCACCAAATTTAATTTTAAAAAACATTAAAAAGAAATTAAAAGAATTTAAAAAGAAAAAAGTAGGCAACACGGTCTCGTCTTTTTTTATATATGGGATATTTTATTTTAAAAATGCTTTTTACACATGTTTTTTGGCAGATTTTTCTTAATTATTTAATACCATGCACATCGCGGATCAAGTTTAATCAATGAATGAAAAATGAAAAAAATTATTTTTAGTTTTTATTTAAAACGTTTTGAAATAAAATAACTCTGACAATTATTTAAACTTTTTTATCATTCAGTTAATCTGAAGTATTTATTTCTTTGTTTAAATAATTAATTGAAATAAATTAATTACAAACTTATTAATTTAATCAAAAAATCTGCCAAAAAACACGTACCAAGTATTCTTTAATTTTATTTTTAGTTTTAAAAAATTGGATTTGAGTCTTAAAAAAATATTATGAATCGACGTTTTAAATTAAATTAATTTTAAAAAACTAATTATTTTTCAAAAATACATTCACGGTTTTGATATTTAGCGATTTTGCATTTTTTTTTTGTTGTCATTTATTTTTTCTTTATTTTAGTTTACGTAAAAATTTATTAATATGAAATATAAAATTTAGAAGCAAACATTTATTTTTATTTGTTTATGTTTGTTTATTTGTACTTTAAAAATATATTTATAATAAAAATATTATAAAATATAATATAATTTTTAATATTACAAATAAGAGTTCACGTATGGTGAGAAAAGTACGCAAATTATTAATTAAGCAGACTTTAGGCATGACGTTGTGTTTTCCGTTGAGATTCCTATTAATTTTCTATTAAGAATGATTGGTTTTGTTTTGTATGAGTATGCAACATGCGACATGCATTTTTAATTTATATGAAATTTTCTTTAAAAAAATTGTGGAAAATATTGGGAAAATTCCATAAGAAGAAAATCACCTTATAAAAAAAGTGCTTCGCATGTATTTTTCATATTTCTTAAAATATTTTATGGATTCAACAAATAACAACATCACAATCACTTCATTTTTTAAGTTTTATATTTTACCAAACGCCCTTTCATCAAACTTATAATTTTATGAAATATAAAAAAAAACAAAAATTTCAGCATTTGTAAGTTTTTATAATTATTTTTGTTATTTTTCAATTATTATAAGGAGAATTAATATTGTTGCATGCTTTTTTATTCTTTATTTTTTATTTTGGAATTTATATAAAATAAAATGTATTTTTTTTAAAAAGTAGTATAATAGTTTTAAATATAATTAATGGTAGCTAATTCTTACTAAACAAATAGTGCTAGTGTGTTTTTTGCTGAAACTTTTGTTTTAACTAACGATATTTTTACTTTCTTTATTTTTTCTTACTCTTATAATTTTAATTTTTAGTCGAAGACGTTTTACGCACAAAATTGGATTTCTATTATAGGATATTTTCTATAAATTATATATTGTATATTATTATTTTGTACATTATTATTTTTTTTCAATTATTGTATTATTTCTCATACTTATTTTTTTCTTAAATAAATCATGGGTCTTGGGTTTTTATTTGCTTTTGATCGCGAAAAACTTCGCAATGCGATAAATGGAATGAGTTTAGTCGAAATAAACGATTTCAAGAACTTGAAAACATGTCGTTTAGTCCTTGGAAGACTTGGATATAAGTCAAAGGTAACTAAACTTGACAAGAAGAGACTGCAAAAGATATGGTTTGATGGATTAAAGGAGGAAATACAGCAAGAGGAAGCAAAAACCCTTAAAAATGAAGAAAAATATGAAGAGGATATGAAATCAAATACCGACAAGGAAACCGAGCAAAACAAGGAAGAGGGTCTCGAACAAAAGGAGATCGAGCAAAACATCGAACAGGACATGGAACAAAAACCTGAACAAGAAAACATTGAGAAAGACTTCGAGAATAACACCGAACAAGACATTGAAGAAAAGCCTGAACAAGACATGAATGATGATGAACTTGATATTTATGAATTTGACAATGGTGATTTCAGTTGCAACGACACTGATGATGAATGGCAGCCCCCCAATCGCGAACACACAAAAATTGAACATGACACAGAAAATGACAATGATGCAGAAAATGAAGATGAGTTGCTGGTCTCTGATGAGGAAGATTTAAACGCAAAAAAGCCATTAAAGACAAAACGGATTAATAAAGTGAATTTTACATTATTTGTTGACGAAATGGAAAAACCACCAAATGCAAAAGAAGACCACCCGAGATTGTTTAATGAAAAACTAAAAATGGAGCTACGAAAACTTTTTGGCAAGCATAACATTAAATGCTCAGCAACTTTTCGCAAAACGATAAAAAGAGGCAAGAAAAATTCAAAATCAACCGAATTAAAGTTAGAAGGATACTGTACATCAAAAAAAATTAACAAAAAATCATGTCCCTACGAGCACGACAGGAAGTTTCACGCCTTTATTAAAGACAAGACAGTAACAATGAAATCAAATACCAATCAAGAGTACAAGCACAAGTATTTAACTTCGCGATACCTTCGTGGTTATGAAAGGTACGAATTCATTGACTATTTAGTTTAAATATTTTTCTAATGTTGGTTTTTCTGTTGTGAAACTTTTAAGCTAGCAGCTACTTTGTGTACGATCATTTTTTTGTTTCTTTGATCTGACGAAACATACAAACAATTGCACTCCTTCGTGTATTATTTGTTCAACACAACGTTTGCAAAATAAAAACCAGTCGTCTCCATTAAATGTTAAATTTGTTTTTTTTTGTTTGTCTAAATATTTTTCACTGTTTTGGATTTTACAAAAAAAAAAGGAAATATTCTTTAGGAATAATAATTTAAAACAATAACAAAATTTTCCTATTTTTTTTTTAAATTTTTATGAAAAACTTCTGGTTAACAAAGAAATCGATGCAAATTTAAAGAGTTTAGAAAGACAGGAAAAAAAGAAACATATGAACAATTGCACTCCTTCGTGTATTATTTGTTCAACACAACGTTTGCAAAATAAAAACCAGTCGTCTCCATTAAATGTTAAATTTGTTTTTTTTTGTTTGTCTAAATATTTTTCACTGTTTTGGATTTTACAAAAAAAAAGGAAATATTCTTTAGGAATAATAATTTAAAACAATAACAAAATTTTCCTATTTTTTTTTTAAATTTTTATGAAAAACTTCTGGTTAACAAAGAAATCGATGCAAATTTAAAGAGTTTAGAAAGACAGGAAAAAAAGAAACATATGAACAATTGCACTCCTTCGTGTATTATTTGTTCAACACAACGTTTGCAATCAAAATAAAAACCAGTCGTCTCCATTAAATGTTAAATTTGTTTTTTTTTGTTTGTCTAAATATTTTTCACTGTTTTGGATTTTACAAAAAAAAAAGGAAATATTCTTTAGGAATAATAATTTAAAACAATAACAAAATTTTCCTATTTTTTTTTTAAATTTTTATGAAAAACTTCTGGTTAACAAAGAAATCGATGCAAATTTAAAGAGTTTAGAAGCAGAGTTTTTAATTTATTTTTCTTTTCTTAATTCTTTTGGATGTCTGAAATGCATTAGATGTGATTATTACATTTATATTAAAAAAAGGTTGTAAAAAAAGGTTGTCTTTAATTGCTTTCAATATTTAAATTATTACCGTATTTTTTATGCTAAGTTTGATTTATTTATTCAATTATTTTATTATGTTTATGTGTGGTCAATAAATTAATTCACTTATATATACATATATACTTATTGACTTGTATTTGTTTTTTTTTGTTTCTCATTGATTTTTTTTCTTTTTTAAAAAGATATTTTTATATACTTGGAATTCATTTAAGATCTTTAAATCAAAGACAATGTAAATAAATAGATATAATATATGAATATTATATTTCTATATGTTTCCATATATTTTAATTTTATTTTAAAAATAAAATTTGTTGTTACATAGAATCATTATTTGAAGTACGATCATTAAATGTACAAAATTAAAGCGTAATTTATTAAAAAAAAACAAATAATCACATCATTTACTTGCACACACGATTCATTTATCTCCGCTATCCACGAAAAAAAATAAAACCATTGCAACGAAAAATATATTCTTTTCATGCATTTTAAAACTATTGAACATTTCATAATAAAACAATAAAATGCAATTATTTTTTTTAATCAAAGAAGTTTTCACAATCTTAACAATGCCTATAATTTTATTTTTCAGTAATAAAATAAGATAAGATAAAAAAAATTATTTTCATAAAAATTCCTACTTTAGACTCATAAAAAAAATTAAGTAAATAATCGGAAAAACCAACATATGAAAGGTAACCGAAAAATTTGTGTCAAATTTTGCATCATTTCTAATTTTCAGGGAATTAAAAAAGAAAGAAATGGGTACGAGTAAGCCGCTACAATTTATATTACAGCAACACAAAGAATTGAATTTTGAAAACGTTGATCATGGCATGACCGACAAGTCTGACGGCACGGTAGGAGTGATCACTCACAATGTGGCGAAAACCATGCGGAAAGAAATCTTAAACAAAAATAAAACGGCAAAGTGTCAAATAATTGATATGATCAATAAAAAAATGGATAAAGAACTAACCATGGGGAAGCAATTCGTTGAAGACGTAATAGTTAAATTGGACTATAAAAAAAGAAATGGAAACAAAATAACGGAAACGAAAGAATTTGCGGTCTTACTCGTTCACGAAGACAGTGTGAAAATTTTAAGCGCAGTTGATAATGCAGTTCTCGAATTGAACATCGATAGCACAGGATCTCTCGTGAAAACGCCAACTTGTCACACACCCGGCTTCCATAACAACAGCAGGATACTCAATCACAACATTGTTACGCGGATAAACAACGTGACTTTCCCGATTGTCGAAATGATTTCATCAATGGCAAATACTGAGGCCGTTTGCCATATGATGCGAGCTTTAAAGCAAATTTTGACAAAAATCCCAGAAAATAAAATTAAATTTTTAATTTTAATTAGTGACTGGGCACCGCAAAACTTCA
This sequence comes from Culicoides brevitarsis, assembly GCF_036172545.1. Classification (NCBI taxonomy): domain Eukaryota; kingdom Metazoa; phylum Arthropoda; class Insecta; order Diptera; family Ceratopogonidae; genus Culicoides; species Culicoides brevitarsis. The sequence goes on along the minus strand of NW_026973472.1, from coordinate 5,778 downwards.
TTGCTGCTTGTCAAATCCTGAACAACATGTCTTTAATAGACTATTTAAACGCCGTCTATTTAGGAGAACCAATAATTTCGCAATTTCCTACCAAGTGCTTCAACTGCGTCTCACACTTCATTCACGCGTTGTCGAAATATTGCGACAAACATTTGCCAACAGAACAGAAACACACAAAATCTGTCATCATTCAAATTTTTACAGCAATAATGATGGCAGAATCGTTTAACAAATGTTTCGAAATTATAAGAGAGGCGCTGTATATTTTTGCTTCAGAGTTCACAACAACCAAAGTACAGGAACGGAAAAAAAATCTCCTGAAAAATATATCTGGGCCAGAACAACGAGAGATTTTAGGAAATGCGACAGAACATGCCAAAAAATTTTTCTACGATAACGAGGACACGTCGTTTTTCGAAGAAGAAATTTTTCAAAAAAATAAGCATGAAAGCTTGTGCCATCAACAATTTTTACAAACAGCAGATGACACTTTTCGTGAAGTTGAAATGGACAAGCCAGCCTCAGACACCAGCAATCTGCCTAAAAACAATTTTTACGATCCTAAAGGGAAAAATGGCGTTTTCTTCAGGCTTCTTGACTTAAAAATTGCGTTTTTACCATTATTCCTGCTATATTTATATCAAAAATATTTTCGAAACAAACGCCCGTCAAATGGATTAATCGAAAATTATCACAATGAAATAAAAAATGGAGAGCTGCAGAACCAATATCCACGATCATTATGTAGTTACGTTCAAGTTCGATTAGAATCTATATCCAACAAAATCGAAACCACGTCTCATTCGGAATATTGGAAATTGATAAAAAACGGAAAACAGAGAAAACACAAGCCAACAAAAGTAAGTTAAAACTGTTATTTTTTATTAAAAAAGCTGAAATATTTTTATCTCTTTTTTATACTGTTCTCTTTAATTTTTATCTGTTCTCAAAATTGCTACTTCAAGTTTTGAAAAAAAAAACAATCAATTATGAAATTTTTGTTGAGGAAATTCTTGTAGAGATTTGTTGAGAAAAAGTAAAGATTTTTCACGAAATTGCAAGAAAAGTCGTGAGAAAAAATTAAATTTTATTTAAAAAAATATTTGTGAGTCTTGTGTGTGTTTTGCAGAGATCCTTGTAGAGATTTGTTGAGAAAAAGTCAAGATTTTTCACGAAATTGCAAGAAAAGTCGTGAGAAAAAATTAAATTTTATTTAAAAAAATATTTGTGAGTCTTGTGTGTGTTTTGCAGAGATCCTTGTAGAGATTTGTTGAGAAAAAGTCAAGATTTTTCACGAAATTGCAAGAAAAGTCGTGAGAAAAAATTAAATTTTATTTAAAAAAATATTTGTGAGTCTTGTGTGTGTTTTGCAGAGATCCTTGTAGAGATTTGTTGAGAAAAAGTCAAGATTTTTCACGAAATTGCAAGAAAAGTCGTGAGAAAAAATTAAATTTTATTTAAAAAAATATTTGTGAGTCTTGTGTGTGTTTTGCAGAGATCCTTGTAGAGATTTGTTGAGAAAAAGTCAAGATTTTTCACGAAATTGCAAGAAAAGTCGTGAGAAAAAATTAAATTTTATTTAAAAAAATATTTGTGAGTCTTGTGTGTGTTTTGCAGAGATCCTTGTAGAGATTTGTTGAGAAAAAGTCAAGATTTTTCACGAAATTGCAAGAAAAGTCGTGAGAAAAAATTAATTTTTATTTAAAAAAATATTTGTGAGTCTTGTGAGAATATATTTAAGAAATTTGGAAACGTAAGAAAATTTCCTCTTTAATTGATTGTATTTTTTTTTAATTATTTACATAAATTTTTTTTTTAAACAGCAATTTTACATAGTCAATCTTAAAAAAATTATAGGTAAAAGAAGAAGAAGACGATGTTCAAGACTTGACTGATATTTTAGCTGAAGACAGATACGGAAAGAAAAAAAAATTTACTCCTCCACATCACACAACAAAACAACCAAAAACACATTTCGATACAAAAGAGCTTTCCCAAATGCTTACTCAGTCGCTCGGACAAATAACAACAACAACAACAACAACTGAACCGAAAGTAGAAGTGATCGAACAATTAAATTCGAGCAATGACAGCATGGAGATATTTTTAAATGAAATGAGGAGTGTTAATGTCGCTGAGTATGTCAAAAAACCATATACCAAAGCTGAACAAGAAACAATTAGACAGCGATGCTTAACAAAACCTAATGTAAAATATCCGTGTGGTATTCTCTGGGATATCAATTATTACAAGAATTTCTTTTCGTTTGTGAAGCTGGGCAAAATATGGTTAAAGCATTCCGAATTTGATACATTAATGCTCAAAAACGATGGACGTCCAAGAGATGGCTGGCTCGACATGGAAGTTGTAGAATATTATTTGAAATTAAAATTAAAATTTATCGATCCCAAATCAGTCACTTTCAAACTCTGCAGCATTTTCCACACACAACATCTACTAGTGCAACGCAAAAGTGAACGTTATGAAATGTTGTCTGAAAAAAATCAAAAGGCATTCACCGACACAACAACAGATTTCCTACTAATGCCAGTGCTCGATGGACTTCATTACTACGTTGTTATTATTGATAATCGCCGAAAAACATTTATGTACATGGACTCTATAAAAAAAAAAGATCCCAAAACACATATCGACACCATCTATACTCGATTTGTCCAACGAACATCTCGAAAAGATTTAAAAGCCGTTATTGTAGACGTCCAAAATCAATATGACTTAAATTCCTGTGGTGTCTTTGCCGCACATTACATCTTGTCTTTTGTTCAAGCAGCCGTCTCAGGACAACAACAATTGACTCGGTTTCCTCTTATCAACGACAAAGTCGCAAAAAGGAAGGAAATGTACGACTTTATATTGAATAATTCGGACGACATTACTAGCATTTGTCCCAAATGTTACAAAGATTCAGAAATGTCCGACAAATCGTGCAGTTTTTGCAGCAGAAAAATGCATAAGGAATGTATTGACGGGTCCCTCGGGACGATCGAAATTGCGGCAGGTTTGATTTGTTTCGAGTGCTCTAGATATTTATTAAGTGAAGTTGCGGACTAAGCAGACAAAAACCCTACTTTGTTTTATTGCGCATGATTTATTACTAACTTTTTCCTTGCATTACTTTTTATTAACTTCAAACTAATTTTCTTTCTTCTTGTATTATTTTTGACTAAGTTTCCTATAATTTTTTTTTTATTTTGAGTTTATTGGTTCTTTATAATTTGTAGAAAAATATCTAATAGCCTGTGGTTGTCTTATATTTAAAATAATCAATGGGTCTAGAAGTTAGAGGAGACTCTATTAGATATAATTTTTTATTTACATGATTTTTTTGATTTTTGCTTGATTTTTTCTTTTGCATCAATATTATTTCTTTTTGCATGCTTTTTGACAGTTAATTCTAATTTTTGCATTATTTGTAGAAAAATATCTAATAGCCTGTGGTTGTCTTATATTTAAAATAATCAATGGGTCTAGAAGTTAGAGGAGACTCTATTAGATAACTGTAAATATTTAATATAATAACAATTTCTAATAAACATAACAAAACAACTTACTAACATTATGTATATATTAAACAACTGTAAATATTAGACGTAGAAAAATTTTACTAACAACTAACAAACTAACACGGCGATCAAAGACAAATATGCGTAAAATACGAATAAATCTATGAAGATTACATTCATAAGCCTCTATTTGACATGTGCCCATCCTTAGCCTCTCCGAAGGATTTTATCCGGGCGATCGCTATTAACGTGTTTTTTAAAGCACGGCTGATAAGGAGGGCTTTGATAATTACATGCATGTAAGACTAAAAAACTAACCGCAGAAGAAATAATTTTCACGTTTTTCCGTCACTTTTGAGGCAAAAAGTTTCATTAAGAATTAATTTTAGAAAATAAATTTCCCTGAAAAGTTGAAAATGCATCAATTGACCGATGCTCGTCTTGCAAATCTCGACCTCCAGAAAAATTTTCAGAATTTTCGTAGACCGCTTTTAATGATTTTTTCGGGTTTCCGCAAAAAAAAATCACTTTTGTATGGGAAATGTACGAAAAATGAAAAAAAAAAATTTAGAAAATAAATTTCCCTGAAAAGTTGAAAATCCATCGATTGACAGATGTTAGTCATGTTATTCTCGACCTTCACAAAAATTTTCAGAATTTTCGTAGACCGCTTTTAATGATTTTTCCGGGTTTCCGCAAAAAAAAATTTCACTTTTGTATGGGAAATGTACAAAAAATGAAGAAAATTAATTTTAGAAAATAAATTTCCCTGAAATGTTGAAAATCCATCGATTGACCGATGTTAGTCATGTCATTCTCGACCTCCATAATTATTTTCAGAATTTTCGTGGACCGCTTTTCATGCAATTTTCAGGTTTCCGCAGAAAAAATTTCAAATTTGTATGGGAAATGTATGAAAAATGAAGAAAATTAATTTTAATAAATAAGTTTCCCTGAAAAGTTGAAAATGCATCAATTGACCGATGCTCGTCTTTTCGTAGACCGCTTTTATCTTTTGTATGGAAAATGTACAAAAAATTTAATTTTAGACCTCCATAATTTATTTTCAGAATTTTCGTAAACCGCTTTTCATGATTTTTCGGGTTTCCGCAAAAAAATCACTTTTGTATGGGAAATGTATGAAAAATGAAAAAAAATAATTTTAGAAAATAAATTTCCCTGAAAAGTTGAAAATGTATCGATTGACCGATGCTCGTCTTGGGAAATGTATGAAAAATGAAGAAAATTAATTTTAATAAATAAGTTTCAAATCTCGACCTCCAGAAAAATTTTCAGAATTTTCGTAGACCGCTTTTCATGATTTTTCCGGGTTTCCGCAAAAAAAAATTTACTTTTGTATGGGAAATGTACAAAAAATGAAGAAAATTAATTTTAGAAAATAAATTTCCCTGAAAAGTTGAAAATGTATCGATTGACCGATGCTCGTCTTGCAAATCTCGACCTCCAGAAAAATTTTCAGAATTTTCGTAGACCGCTTTTCATGATTTTTCCGGGTTTCCGCAAAAAAAAATTTACTTTTGTATGGAAAATGTACAAAAAATGAAGAAAATTAATTTTAGAAAATAAATTTCCCTGAAAAGTTGAAAATCCATCGATTGACCGATGTTAGTCATGTCATTCTCGACCTCCATAATTATTTTCAGAATTTTCGTGGACCGCTTTTCATGCAATTTTCAGGTTTCCGCAGAAAAAATTTCAAATTTGTATGGGAAATGTATGAAAAATGAAGAAAATTAATTTTAATAAATAAGTTTCCCTGAAATGTTGAAAATCCATCGATTGACCGATGCTTGTCTATCAAATCTTGACCTCCAGAAAAATTTTCAGAATTTTCGTAGTCCGCTTTTCATGATTTTTCCGGGTTTTCGCAAAAAAATCACTTTTGTATGGGAAATGTACGAAAAATGAAAAAAAATAATTTTAGAAAATAAATTTCCCTGAAAAGTTGAAAATCTATCGATTGACCGATGCTCGTCTTGCAAATCTCGACCTCCAGAAAAATTTTCAGAATTTTCGTAGACCGCTTTTCATGATTTTTCCGGGTTTCCGCAAAAAAAAATTTACTTTTGTATGGAAGAAATTACATAATATTCTCCTTAGAATATCGTTTTTATACTTTTAAGGTTTATTTTATTCAAAATTATGGTCTGCATGAACTGCGCACATATTCATAAGTGATTTATTGAACTGCGCAAACTGCGCACAAAATTTTGGTACAATCTTTTTTGGTACA
>NW_026973471.1:0-21306 GCF_036172545.1 Culicoides brevitarsis | reverse complement strand
AAGTTTTCTCCGAAAATTTAATTCGGATTTCTCCGATTTTCTACATATGGTTTTTTCATATAAATTTGTGTATGCAAAGCATATAGAGCACATATACATGCGTTTTAAAGCATTTCTAAGCAATTTGGAGCCTCAAATAGGACATAAGTAACAAATCGGAGAATGTATATGAAAAGTCGTTCTCGATCCATAACTTTTGAAATTTTCGGAATTTTTTCACCAAAATTTTTTTAAAAGATGCGTCTTGACGTGAAGATTCCCGGAAACCCCCATCCGGACCCCCTCTCATACATACACACACACGCACACAAGCAAAAACTGTTTTTTTCTTCAAAAATGCATGTATATGAAGCGTTGGGGATCCATAACTTTTGGAGTTTTCAGAATTTTTTCACCAAAATTTTTTCAGAAGATGCGTCTTGACGTGAAGATTCCCGGAAACCCCCATCCGGACCCCCTCTCATACATACACACACACGCACACAAGCAAAAACTGTTTTTTTCTTCAAAAATGCATGTATGTGAAGCGTTGGGGATCCATAACTTTTGGAGTTTTCAGAATTTTTTCACCAAAATTTTTTCAGAAGATGCGTCTTGACGTGAAGATTCCCGGAAACCCCCATCCGGACCCCCTCTCATACATACACACACACGCACACAAGCAAAAACTGTTTTTTTCTTCAAAAATGCATGTATGTGAAGCGTTGGGGATCCATAACTTTTGGAGTTTTCAGAATTTTTTCACCAAAATTTTTTCAGAAGATGCGTCTTGACGTGAAGATTCCCGGAAACCCCCATCCGGACCCCCTCTCATACATACACACACACGCACACAAGCAAAAACTGTTTTTTTCTTCAAAAATGCATGTATATGAAGCGTTGGGGATCCATAACTTTTGGAGTTTTCAGAATTTTTTCACCAAAATTTTTTCAGAAGATGCGTCTTGACGTGAAGATTCCCGGAAACCCCCATCCGGACCCCCTCTCATACATACACACACACGCACACAAGCAAAAACTGTTTTTTTCTTCAAAAATGCATGTATATGAAGCGTTGGGGATCCATAACTTTTGGAGTTTTCAGAATTTTTTCACCAAAATTTTTTCAGAAGATGCGTCTTGACGTGAAGATTCCCGGAAACCCCCATCCGGACCCCCTCTCATACATACACACACACGCACACAAGCAAAAACTGTTTTTTTCTTCAAAAATGCATGTATATGAAGCGTTGGGGATCCATAACTTTTGGAGTTTTCAGAATTTTTTCACCAAAATTTTTTCAGAAGATGCGTCTTGACGTGAAGATTCCCGGAAACCCCCATCCGGACCCCCTCTCATACATACACACACACGCACACAAGCAAAAACTGTTTTTTTCTTCAAAAATGCATGTATATGAAGCGTTGGGGATCCATAACTTTTGGAGTTTTCAGAATTTTTTCACCAAAATTTTTTCAGAAGATGCGTCTTGACGTGAAGATTCCCGGAAACCCCCATCCGGACCCCCTCTCATACATACACACACACGCACACAAGCAAAAACTGTTTTTTTCTTCAAAAATGCATGTATATGAAGCGTTGGGGATCCATAACTTTTGGAGTTTTCAGAATTTTTTCACCAAAATTTTTTCAGAAGATGCGTCTTGACGTGAAGATTCCCGGAAACCCCCATCCGGACCCCCTCTCATACATACACACACACGCACACAAGCAAAAACTGTTTTTTTCTTCAAAAATGCATGTATATGAAGCGTTGGGGATCCATAACTTTTGGAGTTTTCAGAATTTTTTCACCAAAATTTTTTCAGAAGATGCGTCTTGACGTGAAGATTCCCGGAAACCCCCATCCGGACCCCCTCTCATACATACACACACACGCACACAAGCAAAAACTGTTTTTTTCTTCAAAAATGCATGTATATGAAGCGTTGGGGATCCATAACTTTTGGAGTTTTCAGAATTTTTTCACCAAAATTTTTTCAGAAGATGCGTCTTGACGTGAAGATTCCCGGAAACCCCCATCCGGACCCCCTCTCATACATACACACACACGCACACAAGCAAAAACTGTTTTTTTCTTCAAAAATGCATGTATATGAAGCGTTGGGGATCCATAACTTTTGGAGTTTTCAGAATTTTTTCACCAAAATTTTTTCAGAAGATGCGTCTTGACGTGAAGATTCCCGGAAACCCCCATCCGGACCCCCTCTCATACATACACACACACGCACACAAGCAAAAACTGTTTTTTTCTTCAAAAATGCATGTATATGAAGCGTTGGGGATCCATAACTTTTGGAGTTTTCAGAATTTTTTCACCAAAATTTTTTCAGAAGATGCGTCTTGACGTGAAGATTCCCGGAAACCCCCATCCGGACCCCCTCTCATACATACACACACACGCACACAAGCAAAAACTGTTTTTTTCTTCAAAAATGCATGTATGTGAAGCGTTGGGGATCCATAACTTTTGGAGTTTTCAGAATTTTTTCACCAAAATTTTTTCAGAAGATGCGTCTTGACGTGAAGATTCCCGGAAACCCCCATCCGGACCCCCTCTCATACATACACACACACGCACACAAGCAAAAACTGTTTTTTTCTTCAAAAATGCATGTATGTGAAGCGTTGGGGATCCATAACTTTTGGAGTTTTCAGAATTTTTTCACCAAAATTTTTTCAGAAGATGCGTCTTGACGTGAAGATTCCCGGAAACCCCCATCCGGACCCCCTCTCATACATACACACACACGCACACAAGCAAAAACTGTTTTTTTCTTCAAAAATGCATGTATGTGAAGCTTTGGGGATCCATAACTTTTGGAGTTTTCAGAATTTTTTCACCAAAATTTTTTCAGAAGATGCGTCTTGACGTGAAGATTCCCGGAAACCCCCATCCGGACCCCCTCTCATACATACACACACGCACACAAGCAAAAACTTTTTTTTTATTTCAAAAATGCATGTATGTGAAGCGTTGGGGATCCATAACTTTTGGAAAGTTTTCAGAATTTTTTCACCAAAATTTTTTCAGAAGATGCGTCTTGACGTGAAGATTCCCGGAAACCCCCATCCGGAATTCTCATAAAAAATCATTAAACAAATTGCACACAAGCAAAAACTGTTTTTTTCTTCAAAAATGCATGTATAAAGCGTTGGGGATCCATAACTTTTGGAATTTTCAAAATTTTTTCACCAAAATTTTATTCAAAATACTCGTCTTGACGTGAAGATTTTTTAAACCCCCATAATCTCATAATACACACACACGCACAAAGTCGAAAATTTATTTATCTCTTTTTTTGTTTATAAAAAATTTGGGGATAATTTTTTTTTTTCAAATTTTTTCACCAATTTTTTCAAAAGATAATCTTGACGTGAAGATTCCCGGAAAAATTCCTAAACAACACACACACGCACACAAGCAAAAACTTTTTTTTCTAAAAAATGATTATTAATGAAGCTTTGGCAAACTTTTGGAAATTTCAAAGAAATTTTTTGAAAACTACATTTACATTTTTGAAAATTTATAAATAAACTTTCAAAATCAACAGAGTTCAAACTATGGAAAACTCTAAATTTTGGAATTTAAACTAATAATATTAAAACAAAATAATTTTAGCATAGGAAACTATCCAATGACACTTCTGAGAAAAATAAAAATGTTTGTAGAAATTTACTTTCATGAATGATGTTTCCGATAAACATGGCACTCAATGTCATTTTCCTTTTTCACGTTCAGCCTGGCGCATAATTTGTTGAACTGAATTTAACTTCGTTGTGGATTGAAACCTCATGTTGTTCTTTGTAAATTTCCTAAAATTTTAAGTGAAAAAGTGAAAAATCTATCGTTTTAGGTGAAATTGATAATTTACCTGACTTAATTATTCGAACGATTGTAAACTTTAGGTGTTTAAATGTCTTACAGAATACAGATAGGAAGAAATTGGTGTGACCTTAGTGTGCCATCATACCACTCGACGCGATATGTATTCCCGGCGACAACAAAATCGTGGCAACTTCAAGTAGTTCTCTTCCGAGCATTCGCGAGGTTCGCCCCAAAAGACGAGCTACGTTGCTCTTTGCTGACATCTGCCCGTATATCATACCGAAATTCGACCATTTGGTGAAGGGAGAAGCTCAGTCCAGTAACGTTTGTCCCTCGTCATCTATGCAATTGAAACCAAATTCGAACGATTCGACAAGCTTTTCCGTGTCTTGACTGCAAATTGAGTCGATTTTTTGGAGATTCGCTCGTTCCAAAGACAAATCAACGCGTTGCAGACTCGGAATTTATTGCACCTGTTGTCGTTTGACTCGTCCCGATGCTCGTCAACCATCGAAAAGGAGCAGTAGAATCAAGTCTGCAGGACACATGCACTCCAAAATGCATCGTTCTTCACATTTAAATGCTCGTTCCATGGCTTCCGGAAGATTCAAGCGTCTGATAGATGGCGGAGCGCGACAAACCGATGCCAAGACGGAGATTGATCCTGTGATGCAATTTGTCCCGCTGCATTAAAGCAACATTTCGTGTCAGACGACTTAAGTTTTGTGCGTGCATCTTTTTCCCAAAAGCTGAATATTCCGTCAAAAACCGTCGCCAAAGTGTTATGAACCGGATGGAAGGCGTAAATATCTTGATATCCAGCAGTTGCATGGACATGATGGCACTTGAACATGAAATTATCCTTCAGGTTGATTGCGTTCACGTGTTGAATCGCGACACATCCTTCGATTCTTCCGAGAGCTATCCCGTCGATGTTTTCTTATTATCCTTGAAAATTGTCACGCAATGATGCTGATACTTTAACAGACTGTCCATTTGACGAAATTGCTGAGGCTTGTTCTCCAACGAGTAAATGACGACCTGCTGTTCCAACAACTGCCATGGGATAATGGACATCCGCGGAATAAGCTCGTTCAGGCAAATTAAACAACTATTTAAAGTACTTTTAAACAAATTCGACACGAATTAAGACCGTCGCGATATTTTTTATGAATTTTAAATAAAAAAAGCATGAACACAAGCCAAAAACAAATAATTTTTTTTTTCTTTGTTAGCGAATTTTTATTTTTGTTTACATTGAATTAGCATGAAAAATTCAATTGAGACGAATGAAAATGATAACATCAACCCAGTGTAACATTTAAAATGTCATTGTCAAATTCAAAAATTTATACGAAAAAACCGTTACAAAAAATTTTTGCATTCATATTTATGCATATTTTAAGTGATTTTTCGACAAATTTCACCAAAATTTCACTCAAAATTAATAGATAATGTCAAAATCTAACAAACTGAAGCGATTCACCCACTTTGATACGAAATTTATGAAAATATTTTCTTAACCAGTTTTGAGCAAAAAAGTGCAGTAAAGTGTCTAATACTATTACGGCATTTTTTTGGCCAAAATAAGAAAAAAAATTAAAAATTTGTTAATTTTCGAACTAAAACGGGTGAAACTCACCAGTTTGGTGGCAAATGACTTAAAAAGACTATTTTTGGAAGGTTTTTGATTAGAATCATAAAAATATCACAAAAAAATAATAAAATACGGATTTTTCCTTCAATTAAAAATTCGTCATTTTTACAGGATTTTTCGTGGTTTTTGTTAGATTTTTATCCAAAATTAGTCATTTTGAGACATTTTGAACCAAATGTGTGAGTTTTAACCGTTTTGGTAAATTTTCAAAAAGATTTTAAATTTTCACCTTAATTTGACTACAGAAAGTGTACAGCTGACAGTAAACGTCATAGTCAAACCGTACTGCATGTTTTTTCTGTTCGAAACTATGTTGTAAAATTTAAAAAAATCAAAAATTCTGAAGATTTAAAACAATATTATATAATAATAATAAAAAAATATATATTATAAAATTATTAATGTAACATATATTATTTTATGTTTATGAAATTATATAATAATATAAATTATTATAAAATATTAAATATTTAGTGTTATTTTTAATATTTTTATAAATATTAATATTTATAGTTAATATTATAATATTTATTTTAATAAACATAAAACTAAAAATAATCAAATTTTCATTATTATTTAATATATTATTATTAATATTTATAAACGTTATAATATAATTTTATTAAAAATCAATATTATTCAATTTTATAAATATTAAATAAATAATTTTTAAAATTTATTCTTGTTGTTTTGAAGGATATTCAATACATTCAAAAATAATAAATTTATTACATAAATAAGTATTTTTGCAATATTTTATATAAATAATTTATCAAATAAAAAATACTTATTTTTGCAACGGCTATGAAATTTTGAATATAACCTTAGTTGCAATAGTTTTTTTGTTGCCCAACCAACATTCATTACAATTGTTTATAATGTACAATCCGTAAACACCTACTTTAACAAAAAAAAATATTTTTTTGTTATTGTTTTTTGATTTTTGGGATAAACAATTCCTGAAAAGGAAAATATCAACTCACACGTGCTAAGAAGAAACTATTCAAAACAGTTCGAAAAAGCAATCAGCTTTCAAAATTCTCCGAAAGCGAGTGAGAAAATCAAGATTAAATTTTCGCAGGATTTCATGCTTGTCAGACTCACGAATTGTTTGTTGAACTTTACAATGCTTAAAAAATGCAATAAAGCGATCATTGGCCCGTCGTGGGAGAAGAATTATCGATGTATGACTTTTTGTCCGTGACTTTGTAGTCATTTTTGGAGTCAGACAAGGTTGTTCGGCATCATTTGACGAATATTTCAAAGAATGGCGGACCTGTATAAGCTTCCTTGAGCTTCCGAAAGATCGCAGCAAGGCAGTAATTCCAGCAATTAACGCATGAATGCCGAATTCTAAGAAGAAAACGCCCGTCGTAAAATGCAAAATCCGCGAAAAATGACAACTTGCATGAGGTAAATCACAAAAATGGACGATATGCCAACAGTAATAGTGGTTAAAAGCAAAAAAACCAACAACAATTGGAAGGAAAATGTAAATAATAAGCGGAAACAACAAAAACAGGAGAAGAAACAACGTTCCAAGGAGATTGTGGTAGAGGTAAAAGAAACAAGTTCAACTACAACTGAAAGTTCCTTTAATTCTGACGACTTGGATAGTCGTTGGACGACCCGATCGTCGCCCAAGAGTGATTCACCATTGACTACAGATGCCCCGAATCAAGGCCACAAAGAGAATGGAAAACGAAAAAAGACGCAAAATTCCCAAAGTAGCGGAAATGCGAAGAAAAACAACGTGAAAAAGTCGAAAAGTTTACCTTTGCAGTAAGAGAAGGGTGAAAATTTATGAAAAACGTGCAGTAAAGACGAGCAAAATGAACAAATTAACGCCCATTCAAAGGAAAATTTGACTCACGAGAACGTATAAGAGCTTTTATCATCGGAAAATTGCCCGGTAAATACTTAAAAAATGAATTTTCAATCAAAATTTAATCAAATTTTCCTTTTAGAACGACTCTTCAAACCAAAAGTTTGGAAAATTTAAAAAAAGAAATATTTTTTTTAATTCAACAATTTAAAATTCATTAAAAAAAAAAAATTTTGAAAAACTTTTCGTCAAAACGCTTTGATTTGGTTTCGAGACGGCACATAACTCCGTTCCGAAGAACAATCATGTCGGTTTTCTGCGAACAAGCTGAAAATTTGGACTGAAAATTGGGCGACTTCGTTGCCCAACAACCCGTTTTACCTTTTACGCAACTAAAGAAAAGTTTGTTCATTCATTTGTAAATTCTGCCTAAAAAATTTAGTTTTTAAATGCTCAAAGCACGTCGAAATAAAATCTCAGTTTTTTGCTTTCTAAAGTTTGTTTAATATTTCAATTTTTCGAACGTTAACGTAATTTTCGTCAATTATATTTAAAAAATTAAAATTTTTTGGAAATGAAATTTCGATTACGGTTAAAAAAATTGTTTAAAAAATTTACTCGGATGATTTCGCACTCATACTTTTAACTCCGCAACAGCAGCAACAAAGCGAAAATTTTTTTTTAATTTTTCGACCATTTAAAAATTTTCTAAACACAATAAATTTTTTTTCAATTTTTAATTTTCCTTTTTTGGAAATAAATATTACCCAAAAAAAAATTTTTGTTTTATTTGCAAAGTATTCAAAACAGGAAATAAAAAAAATGATGGCATGAAATTCGTTAAAATTTCCGACAAAATAGGTTGTTTTTTTATGCTCTTTAATTTAAACGCTGCTTGGTCTCTTAAATTTATGTTGGAAGATCAAAAGGATTTTTTAAAATTTACGATTTTGCAAAAAAATTAATTATAAACTGAAAATTTATTTATTTATTTGTCTTATTTAGTATGAAACGGATCATTTTTTTGAATGATAAGTGCGTGGGCGATAATCGCGTTGTGGAGAACGAAAATAATGTTCAATATCGCTCCGACGTTTTTTTCTATAGTTGCGAATGTAGCTATGTATTTTGCGTTTCTCCATAATTTTGTAAAATTCTAATTTGTTGAGGCGCAATAACTCCAAAAATGTCAAAAAAACCCAAAAAAATTTTTGAAAATTTGCAGGTCGAATTTGATGTCTTGGACGATGCCATTTTTCAGGAAAACCAAGTTTTCTTTGCGTAGCACGGAAGTTTAACAGAAATAACGTCGTAATCCGAAAAAAAATTTTTCAAATTAACCTCATTTGTGTCGTAAGGGACATTGTCCAAATGTAGTTTTGGAGGAAGTAATTTTTGTTGCGGGCCTTGACGAATTTGACGTTTTGCTAATTCTAAAAAAAAATTTTTTTCAGGTGGGATACAAAAATTAATTCAAAATTATTCCGAAAAATCTGGGACGTTCGGTCGGGAAAAAAATGTCATTTTTGTCAAAAATTTTTCCTCGTGTGCGTGTGTGTGTCCTCAATGTATATTTCAACCCGGTGGCCTTCGAATTTCGATGTCTTCTTACAATTTTAAAAAAATTCTGAAAACTCAAAAGTTTTCCCCAAGCTTCACATACATGCATTTTTGAAGAAAAAAACAGTTTTTGCTTTTGCGTGTAAAATTAAATGTCATAATTCCGTTTCAAATTGATTAAAAAAATTTTGGTGAAAAAATTTGTTTCCAAAAGTTTTCCCCAAATGTGTCACTTTATGAAGATAAAAAACAGTTTTTGCTTGTGTGCGTGTGTGTGTATGTATGAGAGGGGGTCCGGATGGGGGTTTCCGGGAATCTTCACGTCAAGACGCATCTTCTGAAAAAAATTTGGTGAAAAAATTCTGACCACTCCAAAAGTTATGGATCCCCAACGCTTCATATACATGCATTTTTGA
The DNA here is from genome assembly GCF_036172545.1 of Culicoides brevitarsis. Lineage (NCBI taxonomy): Eukaryota > Metazoa > Arthropoda > Insecta > Diptera > Ceratopogonidae > Culicoides > Culicoides brevitarsis. The sequence goes on along the minus strand of NW_026973471.1, from coordinate 12,018 downwards.
AGAAAAAAACAGTTTTTGCTTGTGTGCGTGTGTGTGTATGAGAGGGGGTCCGGATGGGGGTTTCCGGGAATCTTCACGTCAAGACGCATCTTCTGAAAAAATTTTGGTGAAAAAATTCTGAAAACTCCAAAAGTTATGGATCCCCAACGCTTCACATACATGCATTTTTGAAGAAAAAAACAGTTTTTGCTTGTGTGCGTGTGTGTGTATGTATGAGAGGGGGTCCGGATGGGGGTTTCCGGGAATCTTCACGTCAAGACGCATCTTCTGAAAAAATTTTGGTGAAAAAATTCTGAAAACTCCAAAAGTTATGGATCCCCAACGCTTCACATACATGCATTTTTGAAGAAAAAAACAGTTTTTGCTTGTGTGCGTGTGTGTGTATGTATGAGAGGGGGTCCGGATGGGGGTTTCCGGGAATCTTCACGTCAAGACGCATCTTCTGAAAAAATTTTGGTGAAAAAATTCTGAAAACTCCAAAAGTTATGGATCCCCAACGCTTCACATACATGCATTTTTGAAGAAAAAAACAGTTTTTGCTTGTGTGCGTGTGTGTGTATGTATGAGAGGGGGTCCGGATGGGGGTTTCCGGGAATCTTCACGTCAAGACGCATCTTCTGAAAAAATTTTGGTGAAAAAATTCTGAAAACTCCAAAAGTTATGGATCCCCAACGCTTCATATACATGCATTTTTGAAGAAAAAAACAGTTTTTGCTTGTGTGCGTGTGTGTGTATGTATGAGAGGGGGTCCGGATGGGGGTTTCCGGGAATCTTCACGTCAAGACGCATCTTCTGAAAAAATTTTGGTGAAAAAATTCTGAAAACTCCAAAAGTTATGGATCCCCAACGCTTCACATACATGCATTTTTGAAGAAAAAAACAGTTTTTGCTTGTGTGCGTGTGTGTGTATGTATGAGAGGGGGTCCGGATGGGGGTTTCCGGGAATCTTCACGTCAAGACGCATCTTCTGAAAAAATTTTGGTGAAAAAATTCTGAAAACTCCAAAAGTTATGGATCCCCAACGCTTCACATACATGCATTTTTGAAGAAAAAAACAGTTTTTGCTTGTGTGCGTGTGTGTGTATGTATGAGAGGGGGTCCGGATGGGGGTTTCCGGGAATCTTCACGTCAAGACGCATCTTCTGAAAAAATTTTGGTGAAAAAATTCTGAAAACTCCAAAAGTTATGGATCCCCAACGCTTCATATACATGCATTTTTGAAGAAAAAAACAGTTTTTGCTTGTGTGCGTGTGTGTGTATGTATGAGAGGGGGTCCGGATGGGGGTTTCCGGGAATCTTCACGTCAAGACGCATCTTTTAAAAAAATTTTGGTGAAAATCGGGAGAACGGAAGCGGAAATTGAGCAATTTTCACACGTCAACGACGTGTGAGAATGCTACGGAGGTCCGCAGCTCCCAAACGGGAAAAGTTTGAGCCTTGAAACTTTCAGGGATGGCCATTTGTGATAAAAATGAGCTCCCTGCCAAGTTTCGTGGCTCTATTCAAACGCGTTCCCGGAAAATCGGGAGAACGGAAGCGGAAATGGTGCAAGTCTAAAAAAAGTATTTCGAACTTTATTTTTGATTTTCGTTTGGAGCGGCCTTACTTTCAATTAATTTTTTTTAATTTACAAATCTCAAAGTAAGTTAAATTTATTATTTATTATAAAATACGAATTACTTAAAATAAATGATCAAAGATAGTAGATAACAGTTAAAAAAATAAAAAACAACAAAAACATTGATCGATGGTCAAAAATTTTTAAAATTATATCATTTTGTATGAAAAAAATATTTAGAAATAATTTCTTTTCTAAATCATCGATGGACATCAATGTTTTTTTTTCAATATTTTTTTTTTATTGAACGCGTTCAAATTAAATATGATGGATTGTTCGAATCATCGAAAAACATCATAAAATGTAAAAATATGCATCTGAATCCATAATAAATGGATTATTTGATGGGTTAATCTGTTTTAGTCTTGATTTATATTTATGTTATGTGATCATCGACAAGCAGCAAAAACTTCCGCGGATTTTTCCGCGGAACTGTGTCTTCTTAAAATCGATAAAAAAATATTTTTTAGAGCTTAACACCTTCTTTCATTTAAATTGAGTTTTACTCTTTTAAAGGTCTTTTTTTGATAATTAATGCCTAATTAAAAAAAAATTTTCAAGTCCAAAAAAATTTTTTTCTCTTGTTGATTTTTTTTTAAATTTAAAGTAATGCTAAAACAGACTCGAGATATGCTCTTAAAATATTGAAGCTTAGCACGAAGGTAGCATGTTCTTCTTCGAAAATTACGATCATCATTTACGTACACAACATAAAATACAAAATAAAAGAAAAAATGATTTACGAATTATTTACGTTAAAATTAAATTAAAATTAATTAGTTATTAAAATTAGTTAGTCAGCGTATAATTTTTCGATCTCGATTTTTTTTAGGTTATATCAAATCCTTTTTCAAAGCTCGTCAAGCTGCGAAATAAAATCTTAAAACTTTCTTTATAATCAAAAACAAATTCTAAAAGTGTTTTAAAAACATTTATCAAAGGATATTTGAACATTATAAGGTAAGAGAATTTAAATTATATCTAAAAAGAAGAAGAAAAAGTGAATAATGTTATTTTGTGCAATGTCGAGTTCGGAATTCATAAGGGAATTATCTTTGTGAAATGAAATAAAAAAAAACTTCTTCAAAATATGTAAAATATAATAAAATTTTTCCGACGTGCATTTTAAAAATTTTATTTTATATATCTCTAACATTCGAATTCTTGTTCCTGACATGATTGTCCGAAAAATTCTAGATCAAATCAACACTTTTTTATTTCTTCACCACCTTTTTCTCTTTTTTTTCCATCATCTCGTAAAAGTTTTCGTAGTTCATTTGTTTTTAATGTCGAAGATTTGATGCCCAAATCTACACTCGAAGCTCGAACGAACTCAAAACAAATAAAATTTAAGTTTTCTCCTGGTCAATACTCATTTCTACTCTTTCGAAATAATTTTCGGCTACTTGGGGCAACACTGATTTCCGGAAATAAAATCAAAATCTGTCTTTTTTGCGTAATTCTTAACTTGAAATTCAAGATTGAAATTCACTCTGTTTTGTGTCTTCTGTTCCTTTTTCGACATTTTGTCCTGCAACAATGCTTCGGTAAAGTCAAACTTTTCTTCGATCATGTTCTCCTTTGAGTTGCTTTGCATCACGATATCTTCTATGCCAATTGTACGATTTGATAATTTTCGGACCTCATAACTTCGTTCTGCTTGAGACCACACAAAAGATGACGATACAATCAGTAGTTGTTCCTGAAAATAAATTTTTTAATGTAAACAAGCCTATCATTGAAATTAACAGCGACGTCTGATGAAAAAGTCATCAATTTCTGTATTTTTTCCACTTTTTCTCTTTTCTTTCTAGCGAAAATTCTCTCAAAACTTCTTGATGGTCGATGAGTTTTGAAATTTTCTCTCTTTATGTCACGCTTTTTGTCTCTCTAAGAGGATCTCCGGAAAGGAAATATGAAATAAAACGAAAGAAAATTGAAAACAATTCAATTTTTCAAATTATATCAATATATTTTATTAACTCAAAATTCAGAAACTTCAATTTTTTTCTTTTTTTTATTTTTTTTTTATAATTTTTTGAATATTTTTTTTTATTTTATTTATTGGAGTTAAGTCAATTAGAGTATTTTTATTTCTTTCGTTTAATTTAACATTTTCACTCCTTCCCGTTCTTGAATCAACGGAGCTCACGTTCGTACAACTCCCCGAAAACGCTGCGTCGTTGGTTGAAAATGAAAATGCCACCAAAATATTTTTTACAATAAAAAAGCATGAACGTAGTAAAAAAAGTTTCCGTAGGAAAAAAAACTGGCTTGGTTTGAACATTGATGCTAAAGTCCTCGGTCATTTTAACAATCCATTCGACGAGTTTTATGTACAGCCAAGCTCCCGTATAATTGTCGATTTAAATAATGCACTTGCAGTTCGCAGAAACAATTATTTTAAATAGATCCGTCGTTTATCTAACACGAAAAATAAGTCGAAATATTTTTTTTTTATATAAAATAAGCATGAACGAGGAAAATTAAATTATATTTTTAGAGATTTTTTTGTTGTTGTTAAAAATTTTGTAAACAAACTTGAAATTAGACGAATGAAAGTGGAATTTAGATTCATTTTTCATTCTAAACTTGTCAAAAAAAATTTTAATTTCCTGAATGAGTGAAAACTAAAATATTTTCGTTAAATGTTATTGCCATTTTCTCATATATATATTATATTTGACAAAAACTAACTTGAATCGAAAATGAAAATTTTGTTCCAAAATTTTTTGAGGAGTTCGTAAAAATGTATGTCGAAAATAATGAAAAAAATTGAAATTTTATTTAAAAAAATTAATCGGAATTAAATACTTTTATTTTGATTAAAAAACTAAAAAGTTCGTCAAATATCGGAAAAAATAAAAGGAAATTAAAAATTAATACAAAAAAAACAAAATGAATACTTTATCGAGATTTTTTTTGGATATATCAAAAATTAAAATTTTTTTATGAAAATATTTAAACGTGCTCTCGGGTACAATCGGTATCAATTTCACTCTTGGTCTAATCTTCACTGCTATCTTTCAAGACTCGAACATTTTAATAGTCTTCGTCTCCTATTTCTTCATTTGCGACATCTTCTTCTTCCGAATCGTCGTCCCAATTCAAGTTTTCATCGTCGGATTCTTCGCTTAAATGCAAATTTTCTCCATCGTCTACAAAAACAAATTAAATTTTAAAAAAAATTTCATTGAAAACTCGAAAAACTTGAAAAATCTTACCACTCTTGTCTTCAAAAATTAACATTTGTGACAAATCTATCTCGTTGTCCATGTCTTTGTTGCTCTTGTTCGTCAATTGCGTCGCTATCAAGTCCATTCTTCCGTTCAGCATCATAAATGCGGGCAATTCAAATAGCCGGTGATCGATGATTCCGAGACAAGTACCGAAAATATCCTTTAAATTATCGCTTCCTAATGCCACTTGCGTTTGAATGAGAGTTTTGAGCCAAATAACGGAGCTTTGTACACTTTTTAGAACATACTGCATAGTTTTCATCTGCATGAGTAACGAAAGTTCATGAACAAGAGGTTTGATGTATTGCGGCAGGAGCTTTGATAAAGTTGCGCGGATGCCTTCGACATCGGATGTTTGGAAAACTGTTCTTAGGATGCTAGAAATAAAAAAAAAACAATCAAAAATTTTGAAAAAAATTAATTTAATTTTTTTAAAGGTTTTAAGGTTTTTTTTAAGGAATTTATTTAAAAAAAAAAATTTCTTAAAGATTAAAAAAAATCCTTTAGCAAAAAAAGAAATAAATTATAAAGTAATATTTTTTTTATTTTTTATCTATTTTTTTTTTTTTTTTGAAAAATAAAAAAAAATCAAAAGCTTAATTTTTTTTATATTACAAAATATTAAAAAAAAGCAATAAAAGCTCACAAATTCATTAATATTTTATTAAAAAAAAATTTAGAAATTGAATAGTTAAAAAAAAAGTAAAAAATTGATTCGAAGAAAAACAAAAAATTTCTTGATAAAATAAAAATATAAAAAACTTAAAAAATATATTCAACTTTTTAATAATTTTTTGTTTAAATTTCATCCTTTCATTTTTTTTAAAATAATAATTTAATAAAATGATAAAAAATTAAAAATTATTCAAAAGGAAATAAAAAAAGTTTTAATTAAATTTAATTTAAAAATTTTAATTTTTAATTTAAAAATCCAAACGATTTATAAAAATATTTTGAAATTTTTTTAATCTTAAAAAAAAATTATTGATTAAAAAATTTAAAAAAAAACTAAAAATTTACCCAAAAATTTAATCAAATTTTAAAATAATTTTGAATATTTTTTAAAATTTTTAAAAATTGATTGAAAAAATATAAAAATTAATAAAATTTTAAATTATTTGTTTAAATAATTTTTCAATTCAATTAATTATTATTTAAATTAATAAAAAAAATATTAAAATTAAATTCTTACTTTGCATCTTTGCTGTGAAGCCCTTGAATCAAAAGTCTCGCTATATTTTTCTGTTGCGGCTAACCAACTTTTCCCATGCTCAAGTTCTTCAATCTCGTCACGAGTGGTGTATCGATCGGTTTGAGGTCTTTTCTACTCGCCGTCACTTGATTCAAATACTCAACTTGTCCCTTTTCGACTATCGGAACGACTGTATTGTGTGGTTTTTGAGCATCAATCTCACTTTGCTTCTAGAATTTCTTCGGATTTTGTGAAATCAAAATATTATCCTTCAAACTTTGATCCAGTTGAACGTGTTCAAACTTCAGAAACATTAGATCGCCGTACGCGACGAGCAATTTATTGTCTCCATTCGCCATTACGCAAGCCAAAACGGGAGTCGGTTTACTCCCATTTTTCACCGCTTCCGAGACATTTTGAAAATTTAGTCATTTTTTGACAGATTTTACTGTTTTCATATTTTGCATGTCTTGCACATAGTAATAAACGGCTCCCACACGATTCATTGCCGTCAATTTACGCATTCGTTGAAGACATTTAAGTTTATTTGCACTACCAAGTCGTGTGTGACGAACGATCCGACGAAACTTTCGCCTTCAGCTTCGAGACATCCCATCGAGACTATCCGTTTGGTTCTCGAAACAATCGAAAAATAATTTTTTTCGTCATGCGTGAAGGTTTTCAGCAAAGTCACGACACCCGAATGCCCCGTAAACGATTTTCCACACTTTTATGTCTCGCGCTGCGACAATTACGAAATTTTCAACAATCACAAGAGCTGTGAGCTTCTGTTTTTCCGCTTGGAATGCCTGAATTTCCTTTTCTCCATCACCTAAGGTCTGGTTAAACGACTTTTACATCGAAGCCGTGACTCGCAACTCGTCATTATCATAAAAGAGGTCTTTGACTTCAACAATTTTTTGAATTGACTTTGATTCCATTGAATCCTCTGGTTTTTTGTGTGTTTACTAAAATTTTAAGAAGTAATAATATCGATATTTTTATAGTGAAATTCAAAATTTACCTCACAAACTATTCGAACAATAGTGGAAACGTCTTAAAAACACAGATACGACGTACATTAAAGAAATTTATGAGCTTTATCCATTGCTGGAATCGCGCCACAAAAGTTTCTCGATTGGCCTTCCGAAGCAAACTTTGTAATGCCAAGAAGACCCACGTTGATTTTTGTTGCCATCCGCCCCTTTATCAATTCGAACGTGTCGAGAAGTATTTTGGTATTTTGACTGCAAACAGTGTCGATTTCTTTGACCAAAACTTTTTGGATTCCTTTGACTTTGGCTCCTTCCAAACTCAAATCAGTAATTAATTGCCCTTGTTGTCCACTAACTCGTCTCACTCGAAATGGAGCAGCAGTTTCCGGTAGATTTGGGCTTCTGATAGTTAGCGAGTCGTGCAAAACCGTTGCAAAGAGGGAGATTGACATAGAAATTCAATGTGATGATTGACTTATTTAGTCTTTTTGACAATCAATATGATGTCGACTAACTCTTCACCACCAGATGTTGATATTTTGCTAGCCTGTTGGGGCTCATTTAGTCAATGAACGGTGCAGTATCAACACCTCCAACCCAAAAGTCCTGAGAAAATTATTATAATCGATGGATTAAATTTTTTTGCATGAACGCGTATAATTTCACACCGATTTCGACAAGAAAGACCTTTTCGAAAGAACGTCGCGACATTATTTTAAATAAAAAGCATGAATAAAAGCCAAAACGATTCGATTTTTGATTTTTTTGTTTGTGTAAATTTATTTTGTTTACATTGAATTAGCACGCATTAGAATTAGAGACGAATAAAATTGATGATATCAACCCAGTGTAACATTTAAAATGTTGTTGTCAAATTTAAAAATTTATACGAAAAGTCCGTTACAAAAAAATTTTTGCATTCATATTTATGCATATTTTAAGTGATTTTTCGAAAAATTTAACCAAAATTTCACTCAAAATCAATAGATAACGTCAAAATATAACGAACTGAAGCGTTTCACCCAATTTTATTCGGAGTTAACAAAAATATTTTCTTAACAAGTTTTGAGCAAAAAAATGCAGTAAAATGTCTAATACTGTTACGGCATTTTTTTGGCCAAAATGAGAAAAAAATTTTAAAAATTTGTACATTCTCGAACCAAAACGGGTAAAACTCACCAGTTTGGTGGCAAATGACTTGAAATGATTATTTTTCAAAGTATTAAGGTAAAAATTATTAAAAAAATGTAAAAAAATAATAAAATACGATTTTTCCTTCAACTAAATATTTATCGTTTTTAGAGGATTTTTCATGTTTGTCGTAAGATTTTTGTAAAAAATTATTTATTTTGAGTCATTTTAAAGAAAATTGGTGAGTTTTGGATCATTTTGGATAAATTTTTCTGGATTTTCAATTTTCACCTCAATTTGACTTACGAAAGTGTACGGCTGGCAGTAAACGTCATAGTCAAACTGTACTGAATATTTTTCTGTTTCAATTTTTTTTTTGTAAAATTTAAACAAAACACAATAATTAAAACAATATGGAATAATAATTTCTAAGAAAAACTATATTATAAAATTATTTATGTAACATGCTTTATATTTTTTCATGTTTCAATGAGAAATATCGAGTTGCTTGTCAAATAACGTCCGAAGTTTTCAAAAAAGAGTCGACTAACTCCGTGCTAAACTCCAATTTTTTGGGAGTCTACTCCGAGTCGACTCTTTCAAAACTCCAAATTTAAAATATTTTTATAATTAAATTTATATAATTTTTAACACAAATGGGCAAAAATTATTTAGAATCCGTAATTTTATGATGTTATCTTAAAGCTAGGCAAATTTTAAAGACATTTCATTGATAAAAATTTTCTAATACTTCTGTTTGTAACTTTAAAATAAAGAAAATCTATCAAATATATGCTTTCTTTGAAGCCCTGAGTTACCAAATAGCATAAAAAACTTTTTTATGCATTTAAAATATTTTTTTCAATTTAAAATTAATTTTCAAATTTTTTGAAATTTGGAGTTCGACTCGAGCAGACTCGACTCTACTCTAATAATTATTAGAGTCGACTCGGAGCAAACTATCAAAACTCCGGACGTTATTGTCAAATGCCGTTGCAGGCGAGTGCCAAATCCTTTTTACAGCTGTTACCCTTCCTGGCGCAAATTATCAAATTAAATGGTACTGCGGCGTGATGATGATTTGTTGCGAATTCAAAGTGAGAAACGGCATTAGAATAATCGCCAAGACAAATCGACTTGATTTGGAAGTAAAATTTAATCTTCCCAATCACGGAAAGTAAATTTTGAACGGCGTTCGACATAAATGTCTTCGTCGTTGCTCACATTAATCACATATTTGTGCAAATCTCGCAGTTTCTCGTGATCGTCGTGCAGCACAAACCGCAGCTGAGGGAAAATCGCGTTGGCTTTGCGTCAAACATACCACTATTTCCAGATTTTTGAGGATCTGGCATTTCGGCGGGTTCAAATAATAAAATTGCCTCGTTGGTAGACATCGTAAAGGGGTGAAGAGGCGAATACGAGTCGTTCTAATAAAGTTGTGTGCAGGGTGATCGTATTCATGAAAACACTGGAATGCACATCTCTAGTCTCAACCTCGATGTTGCGGGTTACGGTGATGCAAAAAGAGCAGCTGCGATGCATAGCATCAACAAAAGCGCTAGACTGTATTTGACGATGAAAAGCAAAAGAGGAAAACAAGTTAAAAATAGACAATCAATTAATTCAATCTTTTTTATATTATTGATTTTTTTTTGGAAATTAAAAAAATTTGATGTTTGTAATTTTTTTACATAAAATAAAAATAATAACTAAATAAAAAAATTATAGAAAACTTACGTTTTTGTTATTTTTAATCTTCCCATCCGATTTTTCATAGCACTAAAATCTTCGAAAAATCTTTGAGCTTCTTTATCGCTTGCTTTATTCCTTCCATTCATGTTTCCCTCCCGTTTTTTATACATTTCTCTTTGGTTTTGGCTCATTTCTCATTACTATATTCACAATGACAAAATTTTATTGAAATGCATCAATATAACGTTTGAATTAATTTGAATAATTTTCTTCTTCTAAAATTTTCACTTTTATACAAAAATTTTCCAAAAAATGTCTTATAGCACAAAATTTAAAATTTCTTTGCACTTTTTCTTCTTCTTTTCTTTTACAAACTTTTCATAATGTTTTAATAATGTTAATTTTATATAGTTTTATATATTTAAAAAAAAACATTGTATTTTTTTGCCTATTGTATTTAAACATTTAAAAATTTACCCCATTTTAGCCTCCGTTGTTTTAAAAGGTTTTTTTTTTTAAAAAGATCTAATGGCGGAATCTTTTCAAGGAACCAGGTTCAAAGTTTTAAAAGGACCTGAGCTGATTGAAGCACTGTTGCTTCTTCAACTCAGTCCGGATGGTATTGGGAATGAACTAACGGAAAAAGTCTGTACTGCTATAATGCCTTATTTGTCTTCGTGGAAATATCCAAAAAAAGGCAAATATTTGAAAGGCTTTATTCGTGATGTTAACATCATGTGGACTTCTGGCTTAAAGAACTTGTACGAAGGAAAATGGAAAGAACAAAAGGAATGTGAAAGCATTTCAAAAATTGAGATGAATTATGAGTCTGTTAATGGAAAAATTGAAATGGAAATTGAAACCGGTACAAACGAATTGAAAATATTGAATGAAACTAAGAAAAATGGAACTTATGATTTAGAACTATTGAATGGAACAATGAATGAAACTTTAGAAAATCAAATGGAATTTGAAAACGGAACTGTTGATCTTAAAATAATGAATGGAATTATAGATAATGAAATTCATGAATTAAAAATATTGAATGTATCTAAGGAAAATGGCACTTATGATTTAGAACTATTGAATGGAACAAATGATTTAGTAATATTGAATGAAACAAAAGAAAATCAAATGGAATTTGAAAACGGAACTGTTGATCTTAAAATAATGAATGGAATTATTGATAATGAAACGCATGAATTAAAAATATTAAATGGAAATTTGGAAATTGTAAATAATGAAATGAAAATTTATAACGGAAAGATTGAATATGATACTGATATTGATATATGGAATGAAAATCTTAAAAATGCTTATTGGACTGACGATAATGAAACACCGTACTATAATTCAATGATACGCACAAATACGAGTTTTGATCAACTTGATGATATTGAGGAAATTTGTACTCCCACTAAATTGCACATGAATTATAATAGCAATAGTCAAGAAAAGTTTTCTCCTTCTTTATTAAAAGCGTCGAAATCATTGTGTAATTTTGAAAAGCAGTCAACAGACAAAAAAAGGAAATTAAGTCCTGTTTCACTTAGAAAGTGTTCATCATCAAAATCATTTTGTAGTGAACAAAGTTTTAGTAGTAACACAAAAGAAAATGATGACTTTTTGGAGAAAGGTAAAATACATTCTAAAGAAAAGGTCCCTGCAAATCTATGCTTTTACATGAATACGTCTTATGTATTGAGCCCTTCTGACTGGGAAGATCGTGAATTTAGAAGAAATTTTCGTATTCAAGACGAACTTTTTCTTCTGTTTTCTATCCGTACTGAGGAAAAATTGAATGACAATGAAGATTTATACGAATTAACACGTGCAATATGTTCACAAAAAAAACTTACGTGCATGCTTAGATACCAAAAAGTTACTTTTGCTAAAAAACTCCACTATTTAAGAGGGACAGCTATTTGTAAGCATATCAATAAAAATAAATGCAACAGAGCATTCATTATAATTATTCGTGGAAATGGTGAAAAACAAGAATTTACATTCTTTAGTAAATCGAATCAAATGGATATTTATCACGGAGAAATTGCAATATCGACACAACTTAGAGGTAAGGCCAGAAAAAAAATGCAAGATGGCATACTTGCTCAAAAGCCACCACAACAGGTTTATGTAAGTCAATTC
>NW_026973470.1:0-21792 GCF_036172545.1 Culicoides brevitarsis | reverse complement strand
ATTTATCCTACTAACATAATTTTTTTAAAAAAATGTTTTATTTAAAGTATATTTTAATTATATATAAAATATTTTATTGATATTTAAATTTAAAAATTTATATACTTAATTTCTAAATTAATAAAATCTTAAAAATCACAAATTTATTTAAATGGTTGTAGTCCTAAAGAAGAAGAAAAAAATTATATAAATTATTAAAAAATTTAATTTAAAATCATGAAAAAATTTATATATAAATTTAATTAAATATAAAATTAATAATTTTTATACTTTATTTTAAATATAAAAATAAAAAATATTTTATTATTTAAATATATATATATATATATATATATATATATATATATATATATATATATATATATATATATATATATATATATATATATATATATATATATATATATATATATATATATATATATATATATATATATATATATATATATATATATATATATATATATATATATATATATATATATATATATATATATATATATATATATATATATATATATATATATATATATATATATATATATATATATATATATATATATATATATATATATATATATATATATATATATATATATATATATATATATATATATATATATTTATATATATATATATATATTTATATATATATATATATTTTTATATTTAAAATATTTAAATAATAAAAATTATTAATTAAAATAAAGTATATTTAATTAAATTTATATATAAATTTTTTCATGATTTTAAATTAAATTTTTTAATAATTTATATAATTTTTTTCTTCTTCTTTAGGACTACAACCATTTAAATAAATTTGTGATTTTTAAGATTTTATTAATTTAGAAATTAAGTATATAAATTTTTAAATTTAAATATCAATAAAATATTTTATATATAATTAAAATATACTTTAAATAAAACATTTTTTTAAAAAAATTATGTTAGTAGGATAAATTCTGATTAAATAGGTTGGTAAGTGAAATTAGTAGGATAAATTCTGATTAAATAGGTTGGTAAGTGAAATTAGTAGGATAAATTTTTAAATTTAAATATCAATAAAAATAGGTTGGTATAGTAAAATTATAGGATAAATTCTGATTAAATAGGTTGGTAAGTGAAATTAGTAGGATAAATTCTGATTAAATAGGTTGGTAAGTGAAATTAGTAGGATAAATTCTGATTAAATAGGTTGGTAAGTGAAATTAGTAGGATAAATTCTGATTAAATAGGTTGGTAAGTGAAATTAGTAGGATAAATTCTGATTAAATAGGTTGGTAAGTGAAATTAGTAGGATAAATTCTGATTAAATAGGTTGGTAAGTGAAAAATTAGTAGGATAAATTCTGATTAAATAGGTTGGTAAGTGATTCTTTGAAAAACTTTAGTTTTAAAACACCTTTAAATTTGCAATTTAATATCATATTTGAATATAAAGTTAATTGATTAAAAAGAAAAAAATTCTTATAAATAAATTTACAATTTATCGCTTAATTTCAGCCATTTAATCAAAATAATTATTTTTTTTTAAAAAAATATAGATAAAAAAAATAAAGTTTATATTTATTTTAAATTTGATAAAAAAAATTCATAATAATCGAAACAATGGTTATTTTCTACTAATCATAAAAATATTGGTACTTTATATTTTATTTTTGGAATTTGATCAGGATTAATTGGAACTTCTTTAAGAATATTAATTCGTTTAGAATTAAGACACCCAGGAGCTTTAATTGGGAATGATCAAATTTATAATGTAATTGTTACTGCTCATGCTTTTGTAATAATTTTTTTTATAGTAATACCTGTGATAATTGGTGGGTTTGGAAATTGATTAGTTCCTTTAATATTAGGAGCTCCTGATATAGCTTTTCCTCGGATAAATAATATAAGATTTTGATTATTACCTCCTTCAATTACTTTACTTTTATTAAGAAGTTTAGTGGAAAATGGGGCGGGAACTGGTTGAACTGTTTATCCTCCATTATCAGCTAATGTTTCTCATGCTGGGGCTTCAGTTGATTTAGCAATTTTTTCTTTACATTTAGCAGGGATTAGTTCAATTTTAGGAGCTGTAAATTTTTTAACAACAATTATTAATATACGACCAGTAGGAATATCATTTGATCGTGTTCCATTATTTGTTTGATCAGTATTTATTACAGCTATTTTATTATTATTATCTTTACCAGTATTAGCGGGAGCAATTACTATATTGTTAACGGATCGAAATATTAATACTTCTTTTTTTGACCCGGCAGGAGGAGGTGATCCTATTTTATACCAACATTTATTTTGATTTTTTGGTCACCCAGAAGTTTATATTTTAATTTTACCAGGATTTGGGATTGTTTCTCATATTATTTGTCAAGAAAGAGGAAAAAAAGAAGCTTTTGGAGTTTTAGGTATAATATATGCTATTGCTGCAATTGGTTTATTAGGATTTATTGTTTGAGCTCATCATATATTTACTGTTGGGTTAGATGTAGACACTCGAGCTTATTTTACTTCAGCTACTATAATTATTGCTGTTCCTACAGGGATTAAAATTTTTAGTTGAATAGCAACAATATATGGAACTCAATTAAACCTTACTCCTGCTTTGTTATGATCTTTAGGGTTTGTATTTTTATTTACTGTAGGAGGATTAACAGGTATTGTTTTAGCTAATTCTTCTTTAGATATTGTTTTACATGATACATATTATGTAGTAGCTCATTTTCATTATGTTTTATCAATAGGGGCTGTATTTGCTATTATAGGAGGGTTTGTTCATTGATATCCATTATTTACGGGTTTATCAATAGATACAATGTTATTAAAAGCTCAATTTTATATTATATTTTTGGGAGTAAACTTAACTTTTTTTCCTCAACATTTTTTAGGTTTATCAGGAATACCTCGACGATATTCAGATTATCCTGATTCTTATATTACATGAAATATAATTTCTTCTTTAGGATCTTTAATTTCATTTTTAGGAACTTTAATATTTTTATTTATTATATGAAAAAGTTTAGTTTCTAATCAATCTGTATTGTATTCAGAAAATTTAAATTCTTCAATTGAATGGTATCAAAATCTTCCTCCTTCTGAACATAGTTTCATACAAATACCTTTATTAATTAAATAAAAAAAGTTTTTATAAATAAAAATTTAATATGGCAGATAAATGCAATAGATTTAAATTCTATCAATAAAGTATAACTTTTATTAAAATTATTAATGGCAACTTGAGGAAGTATATTTTTATTAGATAGAAGTTCTCCTGTAATAGAACAATTAAATTTTTTTCATGATCATACTTTATTAGTATTAATAATTATTACAGTTTTAATTGGTAATTCTATATTATCTTTATTTTTTAATAAATTTTCTAATCGATTTTTATTAATAGATCAATTTATTGAAATTTTTTGAACAATTATACCAGTTTTAGTTTTATTTGCAGTAGCTTTACCTTCTATACGATTATTATATTTATTAGATGATCCTTACAAATCTTCAATTAGTGTAAAAGTTATTGGGCATCAATGATATTGAAGATATGAATATCCTGATTTCAATAATTTAGAATTTGATTCTTATATAATTCCTACTAATGAATTAAATATAAATGAATTTCGTTTATTAGATGTAGATAATCGATTAATTTTACCTAGATATACAAATATTCGATTTATTGTTTCAGCAATAGATGTATTACATTCATGAACAATTCCATCTCTAGGAATTAAAGTAGATGCTGTACCTGGTCGATTAAATCAAATTAATACTTATATATATCGAGTTGGTTTATATTTTGGTCAATGTTCAGAAATTTGTGGGGCAAATCATAGATTTATACCAATTGTTTTAGAATCTGTTTCTATTAAATATTTTATTGCTTGAATAAAAAATTTTATAAATTAATTTTTTATTATATTAAATAAAAAAATTAGTTAAATTTATAACATTAGTTTGTCAAACTAAAATTATTTCTGAAAAAATTGAAAATTGCTAATTTAAAAATTAAATTTAATTAATTGTATTTTGTGTTTCAAAGTAAATTAAATTAATAATTTAAATTGATTAGTTTCGAATTTATATGATTTAATAAATTTTTAAATTTAATATGGTATAATTATTTTAAAATTTTTATTAGAAATTAAAAGTTAATCGTATATAAATTTATCTAATTTCTTAAGAAATAATTTTAAATTATAAATTAATTAATAATTAATTTTTTGATTAATTAATTATTTAATTAATTTATATATAATAAGGGATAAGCTTTATTATAAATTTTTAAAAATTTTTAGAAAAATTAAAAAAATTTAAGCTTAAAATTAGTTTTAATTAATAAAAATGTTATAATTTATTTAATTAAATATTAATATTTTAAAAAATTTTAAATATTTATTAAGATAAAAAGTTTAATTAAAAAATTTTTAAAATAATGATTTAATTAGTAATTTTTTTTTGTAAAATTAATTTTTTATCAATAAATTAATTTATAAGAATTCGGCAAAAATGATGTCCACTTGTTTATCAAAAACATGTCTTTTTGAATACCTTTTATAGTATGTATTGAAACAATTAGAAATTTTATTCGGCCGCAGGTACTTTAGCTGTCCGGTTAACTGCTAATATAATTGCTGGACATTTATTAATAACTTTATTAGGAAATACAGGAGTATCAGATATCAACTATTTTTATATTAATAAAAATGAATTTAAATTTTTAGTAAAAATGCTAGCAGTATCAATTATTCAAGCTTATGTATTTGCTGTATTAACAACTTTATATGCTAAGAAATTAATTAATTAATAATTTAAATAAATTATTTATTAAAAATTTTATTGGGAGGATAATGAAATTTAAAAAACTTTTATTTTGTTTTATAAATATAATTAAATTATTGAATATATAATAATATTAAATGTTTAAAGAATTAAGTTACTTTAGGGATAACAGCGTAATTATTTTAAAGAGTTCTTATCGATAAAATAGTTTGCGACCTCGATGTTGAATTAAGAATTAATTTAGGTGTAGAAGTTTAAAATTTAAGTCTGTTCGACTTTTAAATTCTTACATGATTTGAGTTCAGACTCCTAAGCCAGGTTGGTTTCTATCTTTTTTTTATTTATATATTTTAGTACGAAAGGACCAAATATATTAATTTTATTATTAAAATAGATTTATATTAAAATATTAATATTGTTTTGACAGATTTGAATGTGATAAATTTAGAATTTATAAATGTATAATATACAAACAATAAAATGATATTATTAGATTTTATTTTACCTGTAATTGGTTCTTTAATTTTAATTATTTGTGTAATAGTAAGAGTTGCTTTTTTAACATTATTTGAACAGTAAAAATTTTAGGTTATATTCAAACTACAGGATTTCATGGATTACATGTATTAATTGGAACAATATTTTTAATTATTTGTTTAATTCGTCATTTAAATAATCATTTCTCTATAAATCATCATTTTGGGTTTGAAGCTGCTGCATGATATTGACATTTTGTAGATGTAGTATGATTATTTGTTTATATTTCTATTTATTGATGAGGTAATTATTTATATAATATAAAAAGTATATATGACTTCCAATCATAAAGTTTATTAATTAATATAAATAATAATAATTTTAATAATTTTATTAATTATTACCATAATTATTTCTAATATTGTTATAATTTTAGCTTCAATTTTATCAAAAAAATCTTTTTATGATAGAGAAAAAAATTCTCCTTTTGAATGTGGATTTGAACCTTTTAATTCTTCTCGTTTACCTTTTTCTTTACGATTTTTTTTAATTGCTATTATTTTTTTAATTTTTGATGTAGAAATTGCTTTAATATTCCCTATAATTTTTTCATTAAAAATTAATTCTTTAATTAATTGAAGAATTACTATTTTAATTTTTTTAATAGTTTTAGGAGGATTTGCTTTAATTTTTTTAGCTGAATATGCTAGAATTTTATTTATAAGAATATTATTTAGAGTAATATTTTTAGGTTCAAATTTATTTAATTTATTTTTTTATATAAAATTATCTTTTATTGCTATTTTTTTTTAAAAAAAAATAAGAAGCAAATTGATTGTGATTAGTTTCGACCTAATTTAAGACTAAAGTCCTTATTTTTAATTGAAACCAAAATAGAGGTATATCATTGTTAATGATAAAATAAAATATTATTCCAATTAAAAGAATATTGGATTAAGAAAAAGCTGCTACCTTCTTTCTTTAATGGTTTAACTCCATTTATATTCTTATTTATATAGTTTAAAAAAAAACATTACATTTTCATTGTAAAAATAAATTTTATTTTATAAATTTAAATTATTTAAAAACAAAAAAGTTTCTTTGACAGCTTCAATGTCATGCTCTAAATATAAGCTATTTAAATAAAATATTACAATAATAAAAAATAATCAACTAAAAAATTTTATTTAAGGATAAAATTTAATGAAAAAATTTCTTTTATTAACAAAAGGTATAATAAATAAAATAGCAATTGATAAAACTATAAAAAAGATTTTTTATTAGGAATTGATCTAAGAATTGCATAAGCAAATAAAAAATATCATTCTGGTTGAATATGAACTGGTGTTCTTAATGGATTAGCTGGAATAAAATTATCTGGGTCTCCTAATATATATGGATTAGTTAAACATAAAATAATTAAAAATATTAATAATATTAAAAATCCTACTAAATCTTTATAAATATAATAAGGATGAAAATGAATTTTATTAACATTACTATTAATTCCTAAAGGATTATTAGAACCTAATTGATGTAAAAATAATAAATGAATTACTGTAGTACCTAAAATTAAAAAAGGTAATAAAAAATGAAATGTAAAAAATCGTGTTAAAGTTGCATTATCAACAGCAAATCCCCTCATAATTGAACTTCTAACCCTAAAAATGGAATTGCGGATAATAAATTAGTAATAACTGTAGCCCCTAAAATTAGAATATAATGTATAATAAATCAAACGAAATCTATAATAAACAGTTAAACCTGTAGAAAATGATATTTGTCCTCAAGGAAGAACATAACCTATAAAAGCTGTTCCTATAGTTAAAAATAATAATACTCCTACATTTCATGTATGAGTATTTAAGTATGATTTATAATATAAACCTCGTCCAATATGTAAATAAATACAAATAAAAAAAAAACTTGCACCATTAGCATGTATAGTTCGTAATAATCAACCATAATTAACGAATCACGACAAATATGATTAACTGAATTAAAAGCTAATTGAATATCTGCTGTATAATGTATGGCTAAAAATAAACCAGTTAAAATTTGAATAATTAAACATAATCCTAATAATGAACCAAAATTTCATCAAATAGAAAGATTACAAGGAGCAGGTAAATCAATTAATGAATTATTAACAATTTTTAATAAAGGATGTCTATTTCGATAAGATTTATTCATTAGTAAGAAATTCGTAAAGGCCCTAAATTAAATAATAAATAATTAATAAAAATATTAATAAATTATTAAATCGAATTAATAAATAAACTCCTGCTGTTACTAATGTTGATGAATGAAATAAAGCAGAAACAGGAGTAGGTGCTGCTATTGCAGCTGGTAATCAAGCAGAAAATGGAATCTGAGCTCTTTTAGTTATAGCTGCTAAAATTAATATTGAACCAATAATTTTTAAATAAAAATCATTTTTTATAATATCTAAATAAAAGATATAATTTCATGAACCAAAATTTAATATTCAAGCAATTGATAATAAAATTAATACATCACCAATTCGATTAGATAAAAATGTTAATATACCTGCATTAAAAGATTTAATATTTTGATAATAAATTACTAAACAATAAGATACTAATCCTAAACCATCTCATCCTAATAAAATTCTGATTAAATTTGGACTAATAATTAATAAAAATATTGAAAATACAAATATTAAAATTAACATAATAAATCGATTTATATTTTTATCATTATTTATATATTCTTTTCTATATAAAATTACTAAACAAGAAATTAATCTAACAAATGATAAAAAAAAACAGGATATTCAATCAATCAAAATAGTTATTACAATTATTGAGGAATTTACAGATATTAATTCTAATTCATAAAAATATCTTATTTCATTTATTAAACAATAAGAACCTTTTAAAAATATAATTACTCTAAATAAAAATAAAAATAAATAATAAATTACACAAATTGATAAATTAATCACTATTTATATATTTTTTTTTAATTTTAAAAATTAATATTAATTTAATTTAATAAATTAATGAATATGAAAAATCATATAATTTACCCTATCAAGGTAACCCTTTTAATCAGGCAATTCATTGAATTATTTAAAGTAAATTATATACATTTTTGATTCCACAAATCAATGTTTTTTTTAAACTATTTAAATTATTTAAATTTAAAAATTAATATTTTTTAAATTCAAAATATACAAAAATCAGGTTTTAAAATAAGTAAGTTTAAAGGTAACCAATGTAATATTAAAACTAAATTTTCTCGAACAGTAGAAAGATTATAATTTAATATTAATGAATTTAAATTACCGTGTTGATTTCTACAATATAAATAAATTGAATATGCCCCCCCTAAAAAAGTTATTAAAGAAATAAAAAATATTCTTAATCAAGATCAGTTAATAATTGAAGTTAATAAAAAAATTTCACCTATTAAATTTAAAGATGGAGGTGCAGCTATATTTCTAATTCTTAATAAAAATCATCATATAGAAATTCTTGGGATAAAATTTATTAATCCTTTATTAATAAATAAACTTCGTCTTCTTGTTCGTTCATAAATAATATTTGATAAACAAAACAACCCTGAAGAACATAAACCATGTCCAATTATTAAAATATAAGAACCTATAAATCCTCAAATAGAAAGAGTTATTAATCCACTAATTGCAATTCCTATGTGAGCTACAGAAGAATAAGCAATTAAAGCTTTTATATCTACTTGTATTAAACATATTAATCTAATTAATATCCCACCAATTCGAGAAAATTATCAAAATTTAGATTATTATATTTTAGATTAGCTTAGAAGCTTCATTTTACATAAAAATTCGAAATAATTTTTTGTTCCCTAATTTTAATAAAACTCCAGCTAAAATTATTGCTCCTGTTTCAGGAGCTTCTACATGAGTTTTAATAATATAAATGAACAAAAAATATTGGTATTTTTACTAAAAAAGCTATAATTAATCTAAAATATAAAATCTAAATTTATAATTTTAAATAATCATAAAGTAACTTAATTAGATTTAATATTTTCTACAAGTAGATATAAAAGTTAATTGCTAATTCTTCTGTAGCTCAAAGGAATGTATAAATTATCAATTAAAACCCAGCTTGTAATTTCAGGATTGATATTCACCCTTATATTTTAATAATTGGACATGGCCAATGTTCTTCAGGGTTGTTTTGTTTATAAATATTATTTATGAACGAACAAGAAGACGAAGTTTATTTATTAATAAAGGATCGTGTAATAAATTTTATCCCAAGAATTTCTATATGATGATTTTTATTAAGAATTAGAAATATAGCTGCACCTCCATCTTTAAATTTAATAGGTGAAATTTTTTTATTAACTTCAATTATTAACTGATCTTGATTAAGAATATGACAAAAACATATTATCTCGTCTGCATCGGAAAAGTATGCAAAGTATTTTTCTGTTATAAATAAACCGTTGTTCTCCGCATTTATCATTCATTAACAGATTTACATCGATTCAACGAGTAAAATATTTAACTTAGGCCGCTCCAAATGAAGATCAATAATGAAGTCTGAAGCCCCATTTAAAAAGTCGAAAATTCAATGAGGCAAAATAAAAAAAAAAGTTTAAAATTTGTAATTGTATTTTCAAAATTTTTCAAGGAATTTTCAAAAAATTTAAAATTTCATTAATTTTTGCCTTGATAGGGTAAATTATATGATTTTTCATATTCATTAATTTCTTAAATTAATATTATTATTAAAAATAAAAACTATTAAACTTAAAATAAATAAAATTAAATAAATTCATAAATTTAAATAAATTATCATTAGTAGTTTTAATAGTTTAAAAAAAACATTGGTTTTGTAAACCAAAAATAAATATATTTTTTTAAAATATCAGAAAAAAATAAATTATTCATCTTTAATCTCCAAAATTAATATTTTTATTAAACTATTTTCTGAAATTAATTTTATTATAATGATATTTTTATTAATTAATTCATTTATATTTACTCAATTAACCCATCCTATAGCAATAGGATTAATTTTATTGATGCAAACTATATTAACTTGTTTATTTACAGGAATTTTATCAAAAACTTTTTGATTTTCTTACATTTTATTTTTAATTTTTATTGGGGGGTTATTAATTTTATTTATTTATATATCATCTTTAAATTCTAATGAAAAATTTAATTTTTCAAGAATATTTTTTTTAAAAATATTCATTTTATTTATGATAATAAGATTTTTATTTATAATATTCAATAAATTATTTATTGAATTATTTTTTAATCATGAAATAATAAATTTTTTCTCTAATATTAATTTAATAAAAGAAAATTTTTTAATTAATTCAAAAATATACGAATTACCTAATAATTTTTTAATAATTTTTTTAATTAATTATTTATTATTTAATTTAGTAATTGTAGTAAAAATTACTAACTTTTTTTATGGGCCTTTACGAATTTCTTACTAATGAATAAATCTTATCGAAATAGACATCCTTTATTAAAAATTGTTAATAATTCATTAATTGATTTACCTGCTCCTTGTAATCTTTCTATTTGATGAAATTTTGGTTCATTATTAGGATTATGTTTAATTATTCAAATTTTAACTGGTTTATTTTTAGCCATACATTATACAGCAGATATTCAATTAGCTTTTAATTCAGTTAATCATATTTGTCGTGATGTTAATTATGGTTGATTATTACGAACTATACATGCTAATGGTGCAAGTTTTTTTTTTATTTTTATTTATTTACATATTGGACGAGGTTTATATTATAAATCATACTTAAATACTCATACATGAAATGTAGGAGTATTATTATTATTTTTAACTATAGGAACAGCTTTTATAGGTTATGTTCTTCCTTGAGGACAAATATCATTTTGAGGGGCTACAGTTATTACTAATTTATTATCCGCAATTCCATTTTTAGGGTTAGATTTAGTTCAATGATTATGAGGGGGATTTGCTGTTGATAATGCAACTTTAACACGATTTTTTACATTTCATTTTTTATTACCTTTTTTAATTTTAGGTACTACAGTAATTCATTTATTATTTTTACATCAATTAGGTTCTAATAATCCTTTAGGAATTAATAGTAATGTTAATAAAATTCATTTTCATCCTTATTATATTTATAAAGATTTAGTAGGATTTTTAATATTATTAATATTTTTAATTATTTTATGTTTAACTAATCCATATATATTAGGAGACCCAGATAATTTTATTCCAGCTAATCCATTAAGAACACCAGTTCATATTCAACCAGAATGATATTTTTTATTTGCTTATGCAATTCTTCGATCAATTCCTAATAAATTAGGTGGAGTTATTGCTCTAGTTATATCAATTGCTATTTTATTTATTATACCTTTTGTTAATAAAAGAAATTTTCGTTCATTAAGATTTTATCCTGTAAATAAAATAATATTTTGATTATTTTTTATTATTGTAATTTTATTAACATGAATTGGAGCTCGTCCTGTAGAAAGACCATTTATTTTAACTGGACAAATTTTGACTATTTTATATTTTTTATATTTTTTAATTAATCCATTAATGATAAAATTATGAGATAATTTTATTAAATAATTAAATCAATGAGCTTGTAAAAGCATATGTTTTGAAAACATAAGAAAAAATTTTTTATTTTATTGATTTTACTTTAAATTATTCATAAAATTAAAATAAATAAAATTATTTTAAATCTAATAAATAAAATTAAATAACATAATGAAAAAGGTAAATAACTTTTTCATGCTAAATATATTAATTTATCATAACGAAATCGAGGTATTGTTCCTCGTACTCAAATAAAAAAAAAGCAATAAAAGATAATTTTATATAAAAAAATAAATTAAATAAATTTGAACCTAAAAATATTACTCTAAATATCTTATAAGTAAAATTCTAGCATATTCAGCTAAAAAAATTAAAGCAAATCCTCCTCTAGCGTATTCAACACTAAATCCTGAAACTAATTCTGATTCTCCTTCTGTAAAATCAAAAGGAGTACGATTAGTTTCAGCTAAAGAAGAAATTAATCAAACATAACTTAGAGGAATTGTTAAAAAAATTAACCATAAATTAATTTGTTTTAAATAAAAATCGATAAAAGAAAATCTAAATACTAAAATAATTAAAGAGATAAAAATTAAAGCTAATCTAACTTCATAAGAAATTGTTTGAGCTACTGCTCGCAATCCTCCTAATAAAGAATATTTAGAATTAGAATCACCCAAAATTATAATTCTAATACTCTAATTCTTGTACAGGATAAAAAAAATAAAATCCCTAAATTAAAAGAAAATAATTTGATTAATAAAGGAAATCTAATTCATAAAAATAAAATTAAAAATAAATAAAATACAGGGCAAAAATAATAAATTAAATAATTAGAAATATTTGGATAAATTATTTCTTTAGAGAATAATTTAATTGCATCTCTAAAAGGTTGTAAAATTCCATTAATTCCTATTTTATTAGGACCTTTACGAATTTTAATATAACCAAAAATCATTTACGTTCAATAATGTTAAAAATGCAACTCTTACTATTACACAAATATGATTAAAAGAAAGAATTAATTACAGGTAAAATAAAATCAAATAATATCATTTTATTGTTGTATATTATACATTTATAATTCATAAATTTATCACATTCAAATCTGTCAAAACAATATTAATATTTTAATATAAATATATTTTAATAATAAAATTAATATATTTGGTCCTTTCGTACTAAAATATATAAATAAAAAAAAGATAGAAACCAACCTGGCTTACGCCGGTCTGAACTCAAATCATGTAAGAATTTAAAAGTCGAACAGACTTAAATTTTAAACTTCTACACCTAAATTAATTCTTAATTCAACATCGAGGTCGCAAACTATTTTATCGATAAGAACTCTTTAAAATAATTACGCTGTTATCCCTAAAGTAACTTAATTTTTTAAACATTTAATATTATTATATATTCAATAATTTAATTATATTTATAAAACAAAATAAAAGTTTTTTAAATTTCATTATCCTCCCAATAAAATTTTTAATAAATAATTTATTTAAATTTTTTCAAAATTTATATTATCAATTAAAAATAAAGATTTATAGGGTCTTCTCGTCTAATTTTTTTATTTTAGCATTTTTACTAAAAATTTAAATTCATTTTTATTAATATAAAAATAGTTGATATCTCATCCAACCATTCATACTAGCCTTTAATTAAAAGACAATGGATTATGCTACCTTTGCACAGTCAGAATACTGCGGCCGTTAAATTTTCACCGGGCAGGTTAAACTTTTTATTCATTCAAAAAGACATGTTTTTGATAAACAAGTGGACATCATTTTTGCCGAATTCTTATAAATTAATTTATTGATAAAAAATTAATTTTACAAAAAAAAATTACTAATTAAATCATTATTTTAAAAATTTTTTAATTAAACTTTTTATCTTAATAAATATTTAAAATTTTTTAAAATATTAATATTTAATTAAATAAATTATAACATTTTTATTAATTAAAACTAATTTTAAGCTTAAATTTTTTTAATTTTTCTAAAAATTTTTAAAAATTTATAATAAAGCTTATCCCTTATTATATATAAATTAATTAAATAATTAATTAATCAAAAAATTAATTATTAATTAATTTATAATTTAAAATTATTTCTTAAGAAATTAGATAAATTTATATACGATTAACTTTTAATTTCTAATAAAAATTTTAAAATAATTATACCATATTAAATTTAAAAATTTATTAAATCATATAAATTCGAAACTAATCAATTTAAATTATTAATTTAATTTACTTTGAAAAACACAAAATACAATTAATTAAATTTAATTTTTAAATTAGCAATTTTCAATTTTTTCAAATTTCTTTTTCAATACTAATTTTCTATAATTAAATTTATTTTTTCTTTAAAAATTACTAAAAATATTTTTATTAAAATTCTTTTTATTAATAATTAATAAATAATTTTTTATAAATCAATTTAATTTGATTTGCACAAATATTTTTTCAATGTAACTGAAATACTTTTCTATTAAAGTTTTAAATTGAATTCTAAAAACATTTTCCAATATTTTTACTTTGTTACGACTTATCTCATTTTAGAATGAGAGCGACGGGCAATATGTACATATTTTAGAGTCTAATTCAATTAAATTTTATAAATTAATTTACTTTCAAATTCTTCTTTTAAATAAAATCAATTTATTTATCTGATAAAATAAAATTTAATGAAATTCATTTCTTCTTAACTATAAACTATGCCTTGACTTGACATTAAATATAATTTTATAAAAATTTTTATTGAAATTTAAATTTTTAAATATATTCAATAACAGCGGTATATAAATTTAATTAAATTAAGTAAACTTTAACGAGGATTATCGATTATAGAACAAATTTCTCTGATTAATTAAAATACCGCCAAATTTTTTAATTTTTAAGAATTTAACTATAAATGATCTATTATAATAATTTGTATTTAATAATAGGGTATCTAATCCTAGTTTATAAAAAATTTTTTTTAATTTCATAAAATTTTTAATAATAAAATTATTTATTTAAAATTTCATCTAATAAATAAATTTTTTTATTAATTTTTATTCTATTAATTATTAATAAAAAAATTTTATTTACTTTATTAGTATAACCGCAGTTGCTGGCACTAAATTTACCAAAGTTATTTATAAATTATTAAATCAAAATTTCTTTATTTTTTAATATTATTTACTGAAAATAAAATTAATTTAATTTTTAAAATTTTATAAATTCTATTAATAAAAATCGATTAGAAAATTTATTAAAAAATAAAGATAATACTAAAATCAAATATTTTTTAATTATTAATTTAAAAAGTATGATCATGAAAAAAATTATTTTCTATTACAGGAGAACTTCTATCTAATAATAAATATTACTTCCTCAAGTTAAAGCCATTAAAAATAATTTTAATAAAAGTTATACTTTATTGATAGAATTTAAATCTATTGCATTTATCTGCCATATTAAATTTTTATTTATAAAAACTTTTTTTATTTAATTAATAAAGGTATTTGTATGAAACTATGTTCAAAAATTCAAAATTTTTAGTGCATCATACACCAAAATATAATATTTTAAAATATATAATTATTTAATAAAAAAATTAAAAAAAAATATAAACTTACAAGATTAAAAAAAATAATTAATTTTAAATTAAAGATCCTAAAGAAGAAATTATATTTCATGTAATATAAGAATCAGGATAATCTGAATATCGTCGAGGTATTCCAGATAAACCTAAAAAATGTTGAGGAAAAAAAGTTAATTACTAAAAATAAAATTAAAAAAAATATTTTATCTATTAATAAAAATTCAATTACTATTCATTTTGGTAAAAACCCTTAAATAATGGATATCAATGAACAAACCCTCCTATAATAGCAAATACAGCCCCTATTGATAAAACATAATGAAAATGAGCTACTACATAATATGTATCATGTAAAACAATATCTAAAGAAGAATTAGCTAAAACAATACCTGTTAATCCTCCTACAGTAAATAAAAATACAAACCCTAAAGATCATAACAAATACAACAACCATAAATAATTTCTATAAGTTATTGCTATTAATAACCAACTAATATGATTAATAACAGCAAAAACTTAACAATTTTTGTAAAGAAGTTTGATTTAAACCTCCTACAGCTCCTACAAATATATGATGAGCTCAAAGTAAATATATGATGACAATAAATCCTAATAAACCAATTGCAGCAATAGCATATATTATACCTAAAACTCCAAAAGCTTCTTTTTTTCCTCTTTCTTGACAAATAATATGAGAAACAATCCCAAATCCTGGTAAAATTAAAATATAAACTTCTGGGTGACCAAAAAATCAAAATAAATGTTGATATAAAATAGGATCACCTCCTCCTGCCGGGTCAAAAAAAGAAGTATTAATATTTCGATCCGTTAACAATATAGTAATTGCTCCCGCTAATACTGGTAAAGATAATAATAATAAAATAGCTGTAATAAATACTGATCAAACAAATAATGGAACACGATCAAATGATATTCCTACTGGTCGTATATTAATAATTGTTGTTAAAAAATTTACAGCTCCTAAAATTGAACTAATCCCTGCTAAATGTAAAGAAAAAATTGCTAAATCAACTGAAGCCCCAGCATGAGAAACATTAGCTGATAATGGAGGATAAACAGAAACATTAGCTGATAATGGAGGATAAACAGTTCAACCAGTTCCCGCCCCATTTTCCACTAAACTTCTTAATAAAAGTAAAGTAATTGAAGGAGGTAATAATCAAAATCTTATATTATTTATCCGAGGAAAAGCTATATCAGGAGCTCCTAATATTAAAGGAACTAATCAATTTCCAAACCCACCAATTATCACAGGTATTACTATAAAAAAAATTATTACAAAAGCATGAGCAGTAACAATTACATTATAAATTTGATCATTCCCAATTAAAGCTCCTGGGTGTCTTAATTCTAAACGAATTAATATTCTTAAAGAAGTTCCAATTAATCCTGATCAAATTCCAAAAATAAAATATAAAGTACCAATATTTTTATGATTAGTAGAAAATAACCATTGTTTCGATTATTATGAATTTTTTTTTATCAAATTTAAAATAAATATAAACTTTATTTTTTTTATCTATATTTTATTTAAATAATAAAATACTTTTTATTTAAAATAATAAAATTAAACAAATGACATACAAACACTTATAACAAAGGTAAGTTCAAATCAAAAAATATTTATTTAAAATATTCAATTGAGCGTTATTTATATTTAATTAAATTTATATATAAATTTTTTCATGATTTTAAATTAAATTTTTTAATAATTTATATAATTTTTTTCTTCTTCTTTAGGACTACAACCATTTAAATAAATTTGTGATTTTTAAGATTTTATTAATTTAG
Organism: Culicoides brevitarsis; assembly: GCF_036172545.1. Lineage (NCBI taxonomy): Eukaryota > Metazoa > Arthropoda > Insecta > Diptera > Ceratopogonidae > Culicoides > Culicoides brevitarsis. The sequence goes on along the minus strand of NW_026973470.1, from coordinate 4,545 downwards.
AAATTAAGTATATAAATTTTTAAATTTAAATATCAATAAAATATTTTATATATAATTAAAATATACTTTAAATAAAACATTTTTTTAAAAAAATTATGTTAGTAGGATAAATTCTGATTAAATAGGTTGGTAAGTGAAATTAGTAGGATAAATTCTGATTAAATAGGTTGGTAAGTGAAATTAGTAGGATAAATTCTGATTAAATAGGTTGGTAAGTGAAATTAGTAGGATAAATTCTGATTAAATAGGTTGGTAAGTGAAATTAGTAGGATAAATTCTGATTAAATAGGTTGGTAAGTGAAATTAGTAGGATAAATTCTGATTAAATAGGTTGGTAAGTGAAATTAGTAGGATAAATTCTGATTAAATAGGTTGGTAAGTGAAATTAGTAGGATAAATTCTGATTAAATAGGTTGGTAAGTGAAATTAGTAGGATAAATTCTGATTAAATAGGTTGGTAAGTGAAATTAGTGAAATTAGTAGGATAAATTCTGATTAAATAGGTTGGTAAGTGAAAAACTTTAGTTTTAAAACACCTTTAAATTTGCAATTTAATATCATATTTGAATATAAAGTTAATTGATTAAAAAGAAAAAAATTCTTATAAATAAATTTACAATTTATCGCTTAATTTCAGCCATTTAATCAAAATAATTATTTTTTTTTAAAAAAAATATAGATAAAAAAAATAAAGTTTATATTTATTTTAAATTTGATAAAAAAAATTCATAATAATCGAAACAATGGTTATTTTCTACTAATCATAAAAATATTGGTACTTTATATTTTATTTTTGGAATTTGATCAGGATTAATTGGAACTTCTTTAAGAATATTAATTCGTTTAGAATTAAGACACCCAGGAGCTTTAATTGGGAATGATCAAATTTATAATGTAATTGTTACTGCTCATGCTTTTGTAATAATTTTTTTTATAGTAATACCTGTGATAATTGGTGGGTTTGGAAATTGATTAGTTCCTTTAATATTAGGAGCTCCTGATATAGCTTTTCCTCGGATAAATAATATAAGATTTTGATTATTACCTCCTTCAATTACTTTACTTTTATTAAGAAGTTTAGTGGAAAATGGGGCGGGAACTGGTTGAACTGTTTATCCTCCATTATCAGCTAATGTTTCTCATGCTGGGGCTTCAGTTGATTTAGCAATTTTTTCTTTACATTTAGCAGGGATTAGTTCAATTTTAGGAGCTGTAAATTTTTTAACAACAATTATTAATATACGACCAGTAGGAATATCATTTGATCGTGTTCCATTATTTGTTTGATCAGTATTTATTACAGCTATTTTATTATTATTATCTTTACCAGTATTAGCGGGAGCAATTACTATATTGTTAACGGATCGAAATATTAATACTTCTTTTTTTGACCCGGCAGGAGGAGGTGATCCTATTTTATACCAACATTTATTTTGATTTTTTGGTCACCCAGAAGTTTATATTTTAATTTTTGCAGTTGGGATTGTTTCTCATATTATTTGTCAAGAAAGAGAGAGAGAGAGAGAGAGAAAAAAGAAGACTTTTGGAGTTTTAGGTATAATATATGCTATTGCTGCAATTGGTTTATTAGGATTTTATTGTTTGAGCTTGGTGTGACATATTTACTGTTGGGTTAGATGTGAGCACTTGAGCTTATTTTACTTCAGCTACTATAATTATTGCTGTTCCTACCAGGAATTAAACGTTTGAGTTGAATAGCAACAATATGGAACTAAATAAACCTTCTCCTCTTGTTATGATCTTGTTTGGGTTTTATTTTATTTACTGTAGGAGGATTAACAGGTATTGTTTTAGCTAATTCTTCTTTAGATATTGTTTTACATGATACATATTATGTAGTAGCTCATTTTCATTATGTTTTATCAATAGGGGCTGTATTTGCTATTATAGGAGGGTTTGTTCATTGATATCCATTATTTACGGGTTTATCAATAGATACAATGTTATTAAAAGCTCAATTTTATATTATATTTTTAGGAGTAAACTTAACTTTTTTTCCTCAACATTTTTTAGGTTTATCTGGAATACCTCGACGATATTCAGATTATCCTGATTATATTACATGAAATATAATTTCTTCTTTAGGATCTTTAATTTCATTTTTAGGAACTTTAATATTTTTATTTATTATATGAAAAAGTTTAGTTTCTAATCAATCTGTATTGTATTCAGAAAATTTAAATTCTTCAATTGAATGATATCAAAATCTTCCTCCTTGAACATAACTTATAGAAATTATTTATGGTTGTTGTATTTTTTTATTTATTTTATTTTAAATTTATGTTTAATTATAATTTTTAAAAATTTTAATCTTTTCAATTTTAATCAGTTATATATATTTAAAAATAATGGAATTAATAGAAATTTGTTAAAAATTTTATTTATAATAAATTTTTTTTCTTTAGGTGGTTTACCCCCATTTTTAGGGTTTTTACCAAAATGAATAGTAATTGAATTTTTATTAATAGATCAATTTATTGAAATTTTTTGAACAATTATACCAGTTTTAGTTTTATTTGCAGTAGCTTTACCTTCTATACGATTATTATATTTATTAGATGATCCTTACAAATCTTCAATTAGTGTAAAAGTTATTGGGCATCAATGATATTGAAGATATGAATATCCTGATTTCAATAATTTAGAATTTGATTCTTATATAATTCCTACTAATGAATTAAATATAAATGAATTTCGTTTATTAGATGTAGATAATCGATTAATTTTACCTAGATATACAAATATTCGATTTATTGTTTCAGCAATAGATGTATTACATTCATGAACAATTCCATCTCTAGGAATTAAAGTAGATGCTGTACCTGGTCGATTAAATCAAATTAATACTTATATATATCGAGTTGGTTTATATTTTGGTCAATGTTCAGAAATTTGTGGGGCAAATCATAGATTTATACCAATTGTTTTAGAATCTGTTTCTATTAAATATTTTATTGCTTGAATAAAAAATTTTATAAATTAATTTTTTATTATATTAAATAAAAAAATTAGTTAAATTTATAACATTAGTTTGTCAAACTAAAATTATTTCTATAAATATTTTTTAATCCCACAAATAGCTCCTTTAAAATGAATTATTTTATTTTTAATTTTTTTATTTACATATATATTTGTTAATTTTATGAATTATTATTTATTTATACCAAAAATTGTTGATTTAAAAAATTTTGATAAAAATTCTAATAAAAATTTAAATAAAAAATTTTTAATAAAATGATAATAAATTTATTTTCAGTTTTTGATCCTTGTTCATCAATTTATAATTTTTCATTAAATTGAATAAGAACATTTTTGATTTTTTTATTAATACCAATATCTTATTGAATTATTCCTTCTCGAATTTCTTTTATAATGCAAACAATTTTTCAAGTTTTACATAAAGAATTTAAAATTTTATTAGGTGTTAATTCATTTAATGGGTCAACATTTTTATTTATTAATTTATTTGTGTTTATTTTTTTTAATAATTTTTTAGGGTTATTTCCTTATATTTTTACTTCTTCTAGACATTTAGTATTTACATTGACTTTAAGATTACCTTTATGAATTAGTTTTATATTATATGGGTGAATTAATAATACTCAAAATATATTTTGTCATTTAGTACCTCAAGGTACACCTAGATTATTAATACATTTTATAGTATGTATTGAAACAATTAGAAATTTTATTCGCCCAGGTACTTTAGCTGTCCGGTTAACTGCTAATATAATTGCTGGACATTTATTAATAACTTTATTAGGAAATACAGGAGTATCAATAAGAACTATATTTGTAAGAATTTTAATTATTGTGCAAATTTTATTATTAACTTTAGAATCAGCAGTATCAATTATTCAAGCTTATGTATTTGTATATATTAACAACTTTATATGCTAAAATAGTAACAGTAATAACGATAAACCATTCTAATCACCCATTTCATTTAGTAGATTATAGTCCTTGACCATTAACAGCTTTAGGAGCTTTTGTTCAGTAACTGGATTAGTTCAATGATTTCATATAAATTAGAGTTATTTGCTTTTATAATAGGAAATATTATTACTTTATTAACTATATAATAGTAATTTTCTCGAGAAGGGACCTTTCAAGGTTTACATACATATGATGTTGTTACTGGTCTTCGATGGGGTATAATTTTATTTATTACATCAGAAGTTTGTTTTTTTTTTTCATTTTTTTGAACTTTTTTTCATATAAGATTATATACTAATATTGAGTTAGGGGAAATTTGGCCTCCTTTAAATATTAAAGCATTTAATCCTTTTAGATTCCTTTATTAAATACAGTAATTTTATTAACTTCTGGAATTACAATTACTTGACTCATCATAGATTAATAGAAAACAATGAACAAACTACTCAAGGTTTATTTTTTACTATTTTATTAGGACTATATTTTTCTATTCTTCAAGGTTATGAATATATAGAAGCATCTTTTACAATGTCTATTCATATCATTAATATTTTTAACTACGGATTCCATAGAACACATGTATTAATT
>NW_026973469.1:0-22000 GCF_036172545.1 Culicoides brevitarsis | reverse complement strand
TTTCATTTTCCTGTGATTCCGCATGACAATTTTGTATTTATTGCGGCAACAAATTGTTCATATTTAAATCATTTCGATATTCTTTATTTATTGTCGCAATGAATTGAAAATTTTTACATTTATATACAAGCAAAAAGTAATATTTTTTTCCAAAAATGCACTATCTTTTTTTTTACTTATATATAAGCAAAAAGTAATATTTTTTTCCAAAAATGCACTATCTTTTTTTTTACTTATATACAAGCAAAAAGTAATATTTTTTTCCAAAAATGCACTATCTTTTTTTTTACTTATATATAAGCAAAAAGTAATATTTTTTTCCAAAAATGCACTATCTTTTTTTTTACTTATATATAAGCAAAAAGTAATATTTTTTTCCAAAAATGCACTATCTTTTTTTTTACTTATATACAAGCAAAAAGTAATATTTTTTTCCAAAAATGCACTATCTTTTTTTTTACTTATATACAAGCAAAAAGTAATATTTTTTTCCAAAAATGCACTATCTTTTTTTTCACTTATATACAAGCAAAAAGTAATATTTTTTTCCAAAAATGCACTATCTTTTTTTTTACTTATATACAAGCAAAAAGTAATATTTTTTTCCAAAAATGCACTATCTTTTTTTTTACTTATATACAAGCAAAAAGTAATATTTTTTTCCAAAAATGCACTATCTTTTTTTTTACTTATATACAAGCAAAAAGTAATATTTTTTTCCAAAAATGCACTATCTTTTTTTTTACTTATATACAAGCAAAAAGTAATATTTTTTTCCAAAAATGCACTATCTTTTTTTTTACTTATATACAAGCAAAAAGTAATATTTTTTTCCAAAAATGCACTATCTTTTTTTTTACTTATATATAAGCAAAAAGTAACATTTTTTTCCAAAAATGCACTATCTTTTTTTTTACTTATATACAAGCAAAAAGTAATATTTTTTTCCAAAAATGCACTATCTTTTTTTTTACTTATATACAAGCAAAAAGTAATATTTTTTTCCAAAAATGCACTATCTTTTTTTTTACTTATATACAAGCAAAAAGTAATATTTTTTTCCAAAAATGCACTATCTTTTTTTTTTTACTTATATACAAGCAAAAAGTAATATTTTTTTTCCAAAAATGCACTATCTTTTTTTTTACTTATATACAAGCAAAAAGTAACATTTTTTTCCAAAAATGCACTATCTTTTTTTTTACTTATATACAAGCAAAAAGTAACATTTTTTTCCAAAAATGCACTATCTTTTTTTTTACTTATATACAAGCAAAAAGTAACATTTTTTTCCAAAAATGCACTATCTTTTTTTTTACTTATATACAAGCAAAAAGTAACATTTTTTTCCAAAAATGCACTATCTTTTTTTTTACTTATATACAAGCAAAAAGTAACATTTTTTTCCAAAAATGCACTATCTTTTTTTTTACTTATATACAAGCAAAAAGTAACATTTTTTTCCAAAAATGCACTATCTTTTTTTTACTTATATACAAGCAAAAAATAATATTTTTTTCCAAAAATGCACTATCTTTTTTTTTACTTATATACAAGCAAAAAGTAATATTTTTTTCCAAAAATGCACTATCTTTTTTTTTTAAAATATATAAGCAAAAAGTAATATTTTTTCCAAAAATGCACTATCTTTTTTTTACTTATATACAAGCAAAGAGTAATATTTTTTTCCAAAAATGCACTTTCTTTTTTTTTACTTATATACAAGCAAAAAGTACTATTTTTTTCCAAAAATGCACTATCTTTTTTTTTACTTATATACAAGCAAAAAGTAATATTTTTTCCAAAAATGCACTATCTTTTTTTTTTACTTATATACAAGCAAAAAGTAATATTTTTTTCCAAAAATGCACTATCTTTTTTTTTTACTTATATACAAGCAAAAAGTAATATTTTTTTCCAAAAATGCACTATCTTTTTTTTTACTTATATATATACTAATTTTTTCCAAAAATGCACTATCTTTTTTTTTTTTTTTCCAAAAATGCACTATCTTTTTTATTGTATACAAGCAAAAAGTAATATTTTTTTCCAAAAATGCATTATCTTTTTTTTACTTATATACAAGCAAAAAGTAATATTTTTTTCCAAAAATGCACTATCTTTTTTTTTTACTTATATAAGTCAAGCATTTTTTTCAAAAATGTAATCTTTTTTTTTAATTTTTTTAATATATACAACAAAAATAAATTACATCCAAATATATTTATTTTTTACTTATATAAAGCAAAAAATTTTTTGTTTTTCGTTTTAGATTGTATCAAGTCAAAGCGGATTTTAGCATGTGAAAAGTATATGTATTGAACAGAGAAGTGCTTTTTTAAGATATACAACGCGAAAAATAAATTACATAAAATGCATATCTTTTTTTTACTTATATATAAAAAAAGTAATTTTTTTTCCAAAAATGGACAAAAATAAATTTTTCCAAAAATGGTAAATATATTTATTTTTTACATATTATAAAATTTAATTTAATTTTTTGTTTTTCGTTTTAGATTGTATCAAGTCAAAGCGGATTTTAGCATGTGAAAAGTATATGTATTGAACAAATAACAAGCAAAAATAATATTTTTTTCCAAAAATGCACTATCTTTTTTTTTACTTACATAAGGACGGTAAATATATTTATTTTTTACATATTATAAAATTTAATTTAATTTTTTGTTTTTCGTTTTAGATTGTATCAAGTCAAAGCGGATTTTAGCATGTGAAAAGTATATGTATTGAACAGAGAAGTGCTTTTTTAATATATACAACGCGAAAAATAAATTACATAAGGACGGTAAATATATTTATTTTTTACATATTATAAAATTTAATTTAATTTTTTGTTTTTCGTTTTAGATTGTATCAAGTCAAAGCGGATTTTAGCATGTGAAAAGTATATGTATTGAACAGAGAAGTGCTTTTTTAATATATACAACGCGAAAAATAAATTACATAAGGACGGTAAATATATTTATTTTTTACATATTATAAAATTTAATTTAATTTTTTGTTTTTCGTTTTAGATTGTATCAAGTCAAAGCGGATTTTAGCATGTGAAAAGTATATGTATTGAACAGAGAAGTGCTTTTTTAATATATACAACGCGAAAAATAAATTACATAAGGACGGTAAATATATTTATTTTTTACATATTATAAAATTTAATTTAATTTTTTGTTTTTCGTTTTAGATTGTATCAAGTCAAAGCGGATTTTAGCATGTGAAAAGTATATGTATTGAACAGAGAAGTGCTTTTTTAATATATACAACGCGAAAAATAAATTACATAAGGACGGTAAATATATTTATTTTTTACATATTATAAAATTTAATTTAATTTTTTGTTTTTCGTTTTAGATTGTATCAAGTCAAAGCGGATTTTAGCATGTGAAAAGTATATGTATTGAACAGAGAAGTGCTTTTTTAATATATACAACGCGAAAAATAAATTACATAAGGACGGTAAATATATTTATTTTTTACATATTATAAAATTTAATTTAATTTTTTGTTTTTCGTTTTAGATTGTATCAAGTCAAAGCGGATTTTAGCATGTGAAAAGTATATGTATTGAACAGAGAAGTGCTTTTTTAATATATACAACGCGAAAAATAAATTACATAAGGACGGTAAATATATTTATTTTTTACATATTATAAAATTTAATTTAATTTTTTGTTTTTCGTTTTAGATTGTATCAAGTCAAAGCGGATTTTAGCATGTGAAAAGTATATGTATTGAACAGAGAAGTGCTTTTTTAATATATACAACGCGAAAAATAAATTACATAAGGACGGTAAATATATTTATTTTTTACATATTATAAAATTTAATTTAATTTTTTGTTTTTCGTTTTAGATTGTATCAAGTCAAAGCGGATTTTAGCATGTGAAAAGTATATGTATTGAACAGAGAAGTGCTTTTTTAATATATACAACGCGAAAAATAAATTACATAAGGACGGTAAATATATTTATTTTTTACATATTATAAAATTTAATTTAATTTTTTGTTTTTCGTTTTAGATTGTATCAAGTCAAAGCGGATTTTAGCATGTGAAAAGTATATGTATTGAACAGAGAAGTGCTTTTTTAATATATACAACGCGAAAAATAAATTACATAAGGACGGTAAATATATTTATTTTTTACATATTATAAAATTTAATTTAATTTTTTGTTTTTCGTTTTAGATTGTATCAAGTCAAAGCGGATTTTAGCATGTGAAAAGTATATGTATTGAACAGAGAAGTGCTTTTTTAATATATACAACGCGAAAAATAAATTACATAAGGACGGTAAATATATTTATTTTTTACATATTATAAAATTTAATTTAATTTTTTGTTTTTCGTTTTAGATTGTATCAAGTCAAAGCGGATTTTAGCATGTGAAAAGTATATGTATTGAACAGAGAAGTGCTTTTTTAATATATACAACGCGAAAAATAAATTACATAAGGACGGTAAATATATTTATTTTTTACATATTATAAAATTTAATTTAATTTTTTGTTTTTCGTTTTAGATTGTATCAAGTCAAAGCGGATTTTAGCATGTGAAAAGTATATGTATTGAACAGAGAAGTGCTTTTTTAATATATACAACGCGAAAAATAAATTACATAAGGACGGTAAATATATTTATTTTTTACATATTATAAAATTTAATTTAATTTTTTGTTTTTCGTTTTAGATTGTATCAAGTCAAAGCGGATTTTAGCATGTGAAAAGTATATGTATTGAACAGAGAAGTGCTTTTTTAATATATACAACGCGAAAAATAAATTACATAAGGACGGTAAATATATTTATTTTTTACATATTATAAAATTTAATTTAATTTTTTGTTTTTCGTTTTAGATTGTATCAAGTCAAAGCGGATTTTAGCATGTGAAAAGTATATGTATTGAACAGAGAAGTGCTTTTTTAATATATACAACGCGAAAAATAAATTACATAAGGACGGTAAATATATTTATTTTTTACATATTATAAAATTTAATTTAATTTTTTGTTTTTCGTTTTAGATTGTATCAAGTCAAAGCGGATTTTAGCATGTGAAAAGTATATGTATTGAACAGAGAAGTGCTTTTTTAATATATACAACGCGAAAAATAAATTACATAAGGACGGTAAATATATTTATTTTTTACATATTATAAAATTTAATTTAATTTTTTGTTTTTCGTTTTAGATTGTATCAAGTCAAAGCGGATTTTAGCATGTGAAAAGTATATGTATTGAACAGAGAAGTGCTTTTTTAATATATACAACGCGAAAAATAAATTACATAAGGACGGTAAATATATTTATTTTTTACATATTATAAAATTTAATTTAATTTTTTGTTTTTCGTTTTAGATTGTATCAAGTCAAAGCGGATTTTAGCATGTGAAAAGTATATGTATTGAACAGAGAAGTGCTTTTTTAATATATACAACGCGAAAAATAAATTACATAAGGACGGTAAATATATTTATTTTTTACATATTATAAAATTTAATTTAATTTTTTGTTTTTCGTTTTAGATTGTATCAAGTCAAAGCGGATTTTAGCATGTGAAAAGTATATGTATTGAACAGAGAAGTGCTTTTTTAATATATACAACGCGAAAAATAAATTACATAAGGACGGTAAATATATTTATTTTTTACATATTATAAAATTTAATTTAATTTTTTGTTTTTCGTTTTAGATTGTATCAAGTCAAAGCGGATTTTAGCATGTGAAAAGTATATGTATTGAACAGAGAAGTGCTTTTTTAATATATACAACGCGAAAAATAAATTACATAAGGACGGTAAATATATTTATTTTTTACATATTATAAAATTTAATTTAATTTTTTGTTTTTCGTTTTAGATTGTATCAAGTCAAAGCGGATTTTAGCATGTGAAAAGTATATGTATTGAACAGAGAAGTGCTTTTTTAATATATACAACGCGAAAAATAAATTACATAAGGACGGTAAATATATTTATTTTTTACATATTATAAAATTTAATTTAATTTTTTGTTTTTCGTTTTAGATTGTATCAAGTCAAAGCGGATTTTAGCATGTGAAAAGTATATGTATTGAACAGAGAAGTGCTTTTTTAATATATACAACGCGAAAAATAAATTACATAAGGACGGTAAATATATTTATTTTTTACATATTATAAAATTTAATTTAATTTTTTGTTTTTCGTTTTAGATTGTATCAAGTCAAAGCGGATTTTAGCATGTGAAAAGTATATGTATTGAACAGAGAAGTGCTTTTTTAATATATACAACGCGAAAAATAAATTACATAAGGACGGTAAATATATTTATTTTTTACATATTATAAAATTTAATTTAATTTTTTGTTTTTCGTTTTAGATTGTATCAAGTCAAAGCGGATTTTAGCATGTGAAAAGTATATGTATTGAACAGAGAAGTGCTTTTTTAATATATACAACGCGAAAAATAAATTACATAAGGACGGTAAATATATTTATTTTTTACATATTATAAAATTTAATTTAATTTTTTGTTTTTCGTTTTAGATTGTATCAAGTCAAAGCGGATTTTAGCATGTGAAAAGTATATGTATTGAACAGAGAAGTGCTTTTTTAATATATACAACGCGAAAAATAAATTACATAAGGACGGTAAATATATTTATTTTTTACATATTATAAAATTTAATTTAATTTTTTGTTTTTCGTTTTAGATTGTATCAAGTCAAAGCGGATTTTAGCATGTGAAAAGTATATGTATTGAACAGAGAAGTGCTTTTTTAATATATACAACGCGAAAAATAAATTACATAAGGACGGTAAATATATTTATTTTTTACATATTATAAAATTTAATTTAATTTTTTGTTTTTCGTTTTAGATTGTATCAAGTCAAAGCGGATTTTAGCATGTGAAAAGTATATGTATTGAACAGAGAAGTGCTTTTTTAATATATACAACGCGAAAAATAAATTACATAAGGACGGTAAATATATTTATTTTTTACATATTATAAAATTTAATTTAATTTTTTGTTTTTCGTTTTAGATTGTATCAAGTCAAAGCGGATTTTAGCATGTGAAAAGTATATGTATTGAACAGAGAAGTGCTTTTTTAATATATACAACGCGAAAAATAAATTACATAAGGACGGTAAATATATTTATTTTTTACATATTATAAAATTTAATTTAATTTTTTGTTTTTCGTTTTAGATTGTATCAAGTCAAAGCGGATTTTAGCATGTGAAAAGTATATGTATTGAACAGAGAAGTGCTTTTTTAATATATACAACGCGAAAAATAAATTACATAAGGACGGTAAATATATTTATTTTTTACATATTATAAAATTTAATTTAATTTTTTGTTTTTCGTTTTAGATTGTATCAAGTCAAAGCGGATTTTAGCATGTGAAAAGTATATGTATTGAACAGAGAAGTGCTTTTTTAATATATACAACGCGAAAAATAAATTACATAAGGACGGTAAATATATTTATTTTTTACATATTATAAAATTTAATTTAATTTTTTGTTTTTCGTTTTAGATTGTATCAAGTCAAAGCGGATTTTAGCATGTGAAAAGTATATGTATTGAACAGAGAAGTGCTTTTTTAATATATACAACGCGAAAAATAAATTACATAAGGACGGTAAATATATTTATTTTTTACATATTATAAAATTTAATTTAATTTTTTGTTTTTCGTTTTAGATTGTATCAAGTCAAAGCGGATTTTAGCATGTGAAAAGTATATGTATTGAACAGAGAAGTGCTTTTTTAATATATACAACGCGAAAAATAAATTACATAAGGACGGTAAATATATTTATTTTTTACATATTATAAAATTTAATTTAATTTTTTGTTTTTCGTTTTAGATTGTATCAAGTCAAAGCGGATTTTAGCATGTGAAAAGTATATGTATTGAACAGAGAAGTGCTTTTTTAATATATACAACGCGAAAAATAAATTACATAAGGACGGTAAATATATTTATTTTTTACATATTATAAAATTTAATTTAATTTTTTGTTTTTCGTTTTAGATTGTATCAAGTCAAAGCGGATTTTAGCATGTGAAAAGTATATGTATTGAACAGAGAAGTGCTTTTTTAATATATACAACGCGAAAAATAAATTACATAAGGACGGTAAATATATTTATTTTTTACATATTATAAAATTTAATTTAATTTTTTGTTTTTCGTTTTAGATTGTATCAAGTCAAAGCGGATTTTAGCATGTGAAAAGTATATGTATTGAACAGAGAAGTGCTTTTTTAATATATACAACGCGAAAAATAAATTACATAAGGACGGTAAATATATTTATTTTTTACATATTATAAAATTTAATTTAATTTTTTGTTTTTCGTTTTAGATTGTATCAAGTCAAAGCGGATTTTAGCATGTGAAAAGTATATGTATTGAACAGAGAAGTGCTTTTTTAATATATACAACGCGAAAAATAAATTACATAAGGACGGTAAATATATTTATTTTTTACATATTATAAAATTTAATTTAATTTTTTGTTTTTCGTTTTAGATTGTATCAAGTCAAAGCGGATTTTAGCATGTGAAAAGTATATGTATTGAACAGAGAAGTGCTTTTTTAATATATACAACGCGAAAAATAAATTACATAAGGACGGTAAATATATTTATTTTTTACATATTATAAAATTTAATTTAATTTTTTGTTTTTCGTTTTAGATTGTATCAAGTCAAAGCGGATTTTAGCATGTGAAAAGTATATGTATTGAACAGAGAAGTGCTTTTTTAATATATACAACGCGAAAAATAAATTACATAAGGACGGTAAATATATTTATTTTTTACATATTATAAAATTTAATTTAATTTTTTGTTTTTCGTTTTAGATTGTATCAAGTCAAAGCGGATTTTAGCATGTGAAAAGTATATGTATTGAACAGAGAAGTGCTTTTTTAATATATACAACGCGAAAAATAAATTACATAAGGACGGTAAATATATTTATTTTTTACATATTATAAAATTTAATTTAATTTTTTGTTTTTCGTTTTAGATTGTATCAAGTCAAAGCGGATTTTAGCATGTGAAAAGTATATGTATTGAACAGAGAAGTGCTTTTTTAATATATACAACGCGAAAAATAAATTACATAAGGACGGTAAATATATTTATTTTTTACATATTATAAAATTTAATTTAATTTTTTGTTTTTCGTTTTAGATTGTATCAAGTCAAAGCGGATTTTAGCATGTGAAAAGTATATGTATTGAACAGAGAAGTGCTTTTTTAATATATACAACGCGAAAAATAAATTACATAAGGACGGTAAATATATTTATTTTTTACATATTATAAAATTTAATTTAATTTTTTGTTTTTCGTTTTAGATTGTATCAAGTCAAAGCGGATTTTAGCATGTGAAAAGTATATGTATTGAACAGAGAAGTGCTTTTTTAATATATACAACGCGAAAAATAAATTACATAAGGACGGTAAATATATTTATTTTTTACATATTATAAAATTTAATTTAATTTTTTGTTTTTCGTTTTAGATTGTATCAAGTCAAAGCGGATTTTAGCATGTGAAAAGTATATGTATTGAACAGAGAAGTGCTTTTTTAATATATACAACGCGAAAAATAAATTACATAAGGACGGTAAATATATTTATTTTTTACATATTATAAAATTTAATTTAATTTTTTGTTTTTCGTTTTAGATTGTATCAAGTCAAAGCGGATTTTAGCATGTGAAAAGTATATGTATTGAACAGAGAAGTGCTTTTTTAATATATACAACGCGAAAAATAAATTACATAAGGACGGTAAATATATTTATTTTTTACATATTATAAAATTTAATTTAATTTTTTGTTTTTCGTTTTAGATTGTATCAAGTCAAAGCGGATTTTAGCATGTGAAAAGTATATGTATTGAACAGAGAAGTGCTTTTTTAATATATACAACGCGAAAAATAAATTACATAAGGACGGTAAATATATTTATTTTTTACATATTATAAAATTTAATTTAATTTTTTGTTTTTCGTTTTAGATTGTATCAAGTCAAAGCGGATTTTAGCATGTGAAAAGTATATGTATTGAACAGAGAAGTGCTTTTTTAATATATACAACGCGAAAAATAAATTACATAAGGACGGTAAATATATTTATTTTTTACATATTATAAAATTTAATTTAATTTTTTGTTTTTCGTTTTAGATTGTATCAAGTCAAAGCGGATTTTAGCATGTGAAAAGTATATGTATTGAACAGAGAAGTGCTTTTTTAATATATACAACGCGAAAAATAAATTACATAAGGACGGTAAATATATTTATTTTTTACATATTATAAAATTTAATTTAATTTTTTGTTTTTCGTTTTAGATTGTATCAAGTCAAAGCGGATTTTAGCATGTGAAAAGTATATGTATTGAACAGAGAAGTGCTTTTTTAATATATACAACGCGAAAAATAAATTACATAAGGACGGTAAATATATTTATTTTTTACATATTATAAAATTTAATTTAATTTTTTGTTTTTCGTTTTAGATTGTATCAAGTCAAAGCGGATTTTAGCATGTGAAAAGTATATGTATTGAACAGAGAAGTGCTTTTTTAATATATACAACGCGAAAAATAAATTACATAAGGACGGTAAATATATTTATTTTTTACATATTATAAAATTTAATTTAATTTTTTGTTTTTCGTTTTAGATTGTATCAAGTCAAAGCGGATTTTAGCATGTGAAAAGTATATGTATTGAACAGAGAAGTGCTTTTTTAATATATACAACGCGAAAAATAAATTACATAAGGACGGTAAATATATTTATTTTTTACATATTATAAAATTTAATTTAATTTTTTGTTTTTCGTTTTAGATTGTATCAAGTCAAAGCGGATTTTAGCATGTGAAAAGTATATGTATTGAACAGAGAAGTGCTTTTTTAATATATACAACGCGAAAAATAAATTACATAAGGACGGTAAATATATTTATTTTTTACATATTATAAAATTTAATTTAATTTTTTGTTTTTCGTTTTAGATTGTATCAAGTCAAAGCGGATTTTAGCATGTGAAAAGTATATGTATTGAACAGAGAAGTGCTTTTTTAATATATACAACGCGAAAAATAAATTACATAAGGACGGTAAATATATTTATTTTTTACATATTATAAAATTTAATTTAATTTTTTGTTTTTCGTTTTAGATTGTATCAAGTCAAAGCGGATTTTAGCATGTGAAAAGTATATGTATTGAACAGAGAAGTGCTTTTTTAATATATACAACGCGAAAAATAAATTACATAAGGACGGTAAATATATTTATTTTTTACATATTATAAAATTTAATTTAATTTTTTGTTTTTCGTTTTAGATTGTATCAAGTCAAAGCGGATTTTAGCATGTGAAAAGTATATGTATTGAACAGAGAAGTGCTTTTTTAATATATACAACGCGAAAAATAAATTACATAAGGACGGTAAATATATTTATTTTTTACATATTATAAAATTTAATTTAATTTTTTGTTTTTCGTTTTAGATTGTATCAAGTCAAAGCGGATTTTAGCATGTGAAAAGTATATGTATTGAACAGAGAAGTGCTTTTTTAATATATACAACGCGAAAAATAAATTACATAAGGACGGTAAATATATTTATTTTTTACATATTATAAAATTTAATTTAATTTTTTGTTTTTCGTTTTAGATTGTATCAAGTCAAAGCGGATTTTAGCATGTGAAAAGTATATGTATTGAACAGAGAAGTGCTTTTTTAATATATACAACGCGAAAAATAAATTACATAAGGACGGTAAATATATTTATTTTTTACATATTATAAAATTTAATTTAATTTTTTGTTTTTCGTTTTAGATTGTATCAAGTCAAAGCGGATTTTAGCATGTGAAAAGTATATGTATTGAACAGAGAAGTGCTTTTTTAATATATACAACGCGAAAAATAAATTACATAAGGACGGTAAATATATTTATTTTTTACATATTATAAAATTTAATTTAATTTTTTGTTTTTCGTTTTAGATTGTATCAAGTCAAAGCGGATTTTAGCATGTGAAAAGTATATGTATTGAACAGAGAAGTGCTTTTTTAATATATACAACGCGAAAAATAAATTACATAAGGACGGTAAATATATTTATTTTTTACATATTATAAAATTTAATTTAATTTTTTGTTTTTCGTTTTAGATTGTATCAAGTCAAAGCGGATTTTAGCATGTGAAAAGTATATGTATTGAACAGAGAAGTGCTTTTTTAATATATACAACGCGAAAAATAAATTACATAAGGACGGTAAATATATTTATTTTTTACATATTATAAAATTTAATTTAATTTTTTGTTTTTCGTTTTAGATTGTATCAAGTCAAAGCGGATTTTAGCATGTGAAAAGTATATGTATTGAACAGAGAAGTGCTTTTTTAATATATACAACGCGAAAAATAAATTACATAAGGACGGTAAATATATTTATTTTTTACATATTATAAAATTTAATTTAATTTTTTGTTTTTCGTTTTAGATTGTATCAAGTCAAAGCGGATTTTAGCATGTGAAAAGTATATGTATTGAACAGAGAAGTGCTTTTTTAATATATACAACGCGAAAAATAAATTACATAAGGACGGTAAATATATTTATTTTTTACATATTATAAAATTTAATTTAATTTTTTGTTTTTCGTTTTAGATTGTATCAAGTCAAAGCGGATTTTAGCATGTGAAAAGTATATGTATTGAACAGAGAAGTGCTTTTTTAATATATACAACGCGAAAAATAAATTACATAAGGACGGTAAATATATTTATTTTTTACATATTATAAAATTTAATTTAATTTTTTGTTTTTCGTTTTAGATTGTATCAAGTCAAAGCGGATTTTAGCATGTGAAAAGTATATGTATTGAACAGAGAAGTGCTTTTTTAATATATACAACGCGAAAAATAAATTACATAAGGACGGTAAATATATTTATTTTTTACATATTATAAAATTTAATTTAATTTTTTGTTTTTCGTTTTAGATTGTATCAAGTCAAAGCGGATTTTAGCATGTGAAAAGTATATGTATTGAACAGAGAAGTGCTTTTTTAATATATACAACGCGAAAAATAAATTACATAAGGACGGTAAATATATTTATTTTTTACATATTATAAAATTTAATTTAATTTTTTGTTTTTCGTTTTAGATTGTATCAAGTCAAAGCGGATTTTAGCATGTGAAAAGTATATGTATTGAACAGAGAAGTGCTTTTTTAATATATACAACGCGAAAAATAAATTACATAAGGACGGTAAATATATTTATTTTTTACATATTATAAAATTTAATTTAATTTTTTGTTTTTCGTTTTAGATTGTATCAAGTCAAAGCGGATTTTAGCATGTGAAAAGTATATGTATTGAACAGAGAAGTGCTTTTTTAATATATACAACGCGAAAAATAAATTACATAAGGACGGTAAATATATTTATTTTTTACATATTATAAAATTTAATTTAATTTTTTGTTTTTCGTTTTAGATTGTATCAAGTCAAAGCGGATTTTAGCATGTGAAAAGTATATGTATTGAACAGAGAAGTGCTTTTTTAATATATACAACGCGAAAAATAAATTACATAAGGACGGTAAATATATTTATTTTTTACATATTATAAAATTTAATTTAATTTTTTGTTTTTCGTTTTAGATTGTATCAAGTCAAAGCGGATTTTAGCATGTGAAAAGTATATGTATTGAACAGAGAAGTGCTTTTTTAATATATACAACGCGAAAAATAAATTACATAAGGACGGTAAATATATTTATTTTTTACATATTATAAAATTTAATTTAATTTTTTGTTTTTCGTTTTAGATTGTATCAAGTCAAAGCGGATTTTAGCATGTGAAAAGTATATGTATTGAACAGAGAAGTGCTTTTTTAATATATACAACGCGAAAAATAAATTACATAAGGACGGTAAATATATTTATTTTTTACATATTATAAAATTTAATTTAATTTTTTGTTTTTCGTTTTAGATTGTATCAAGTCAAAGCGGATTTTAGCATGTGAAAAGTATATGTATTGAACAGAGAAGTGCTTTTTTAATATATACAACGCGAAAAATAAATTACATAAGGACGGTAAATATATTTATTTTTTACATATTATAAAATTTAATTTAATTTTTTGTTTTTCGTTTTAGATTGTATCAAGTCAAAGCGGATTTTAGCATGTGAAAAGTATATGTATTGAACAGAGAAGTGCTTTTTTAATATATACAACGCGAAAAATAAATTACATAAGGACGGTAAATATATTTATTTTTTACATATTATAAAATTTAATTTAATTTTTTGTTTTTCGTTTTAGATTGTATCAAGTCAAAGCGGATTTTAGCATGTGAAAAGTATATGTATTGAACAGAGAAGTGCTTTTTTAATATATACAACGCGAAAAATAAATTACATAAGGACGGTAAATATATTTATTTTTTACATATTATAAAATTTAATTTAATTTTTTGTTTTTCGTTTTAGATTGTATCAAGTCAAAGCGGATTTTAGCATGTGAAAAGTATATGTATTGAACAGAGAAGTGCTTTTTTAATATATACAACGCGAAAAATAAATTACATAAGGACGGTAAATATATTTATTTTTTACATATTATAAAATTTAATTTAATTTTTTGTTTTTCGTTTTAGATTGTATCAAGTCAAAGCGGATTTTAGCATGTGAAAAGTATATGTATTGAACAGAGAAGTGCTTTTTTAATATATACAACGCGAAAAATAAATTACATAAGGACGGTAAATATATTTATTTTTTACATATTATAAAATTTAATTTAATTTTTTGTTTTTCGTTTTAGATTGTATCAAGTCAAAGCGGATTTTAGCATGTGAAAAGTATATGTATTGAACAGAGAAGTGCTTTTTTAATATATACAACGCGAAAAATAAATTACATAAGGACGGTAAATATATTTATTTTTTACATATTATAAAATTTAATTTAATTTTTTGTTTTTCGTTTTAGATTGTATCAAGTCAAAGCGGATTTTAGCATGTGAAAAGTATATGTATTGAACAGAGAAGTGCTTTTTTAATATATACAACGCGAAAAATAAATTACATAAGGACGGTAAATATATTTATTTTTTACATATTATAAAATTTAATTTAATTTTTTGTTTTTCGTTTTAGATTGTATCAAGTCAAAGCGGATTTTAGCATGTGAAAAGTATATGTATTGAACAGAGAAGTGCTTTTTTAATATATACAACGCGAAAAATAAATTACATAAGGACGGTAAATATATTTATTTTTTACATATTATAAAATTTAATTTAATTTTTTGTTTTTCGTTTTAGATTGTATCAAGTCAAAGCGGATTTTAGCATGTGAAAAGTATATGTATTGAACAGAGAAGTGCTTTTTTAATATATACAACGCGAAAAATAAATTACATAAGGACGGTAAATATATTTATTTTTTACATATTATAAAATTTAATTTAATTTTTTGTTTTTCGTTTTAGATTGTATCAAGTCAAAGCGGATTTTAGCATGTGAAAAGTATATGTATTGAACAGAGAAGTGCTTTTTTAATATATACAACGCGAAAAATAAATTACATAAGGACGGTAAATATATTTATTTTTTACATATTATAAAATTTAATTTAATTTTTTGTTTTTCGTTTTAGATTGTATCAAGTCAAAGCGGATTTTAGCATGTGAAAAGTATATGTATTGAACAGAGAAGTGCTTTTTTAATATATACAACGCGAAAAATAAATTACATAAGGACGGTAAATATATTTATTTTTTACATATTATAAAATTTAATTTAATTTTTTGTTTTTCGTTTTAGATTGTATCAAGTCAAAGCGGATTTTAGCATGTGAAAAGTATATGTATTGAACAGAGAAGTGCTTTTTTAATATATACAACGCGAAAAATAAATTACATAAGGACGGTAAATATATTTATTTTTTACATATTATAAAATTTAATTTAATTTTTTGTTTTTCGTTTTAGATTGTATCAAGTCAAAGCGGATTTTAGCATGTGAAAAGTATATGTATTGAACAGAGAAGTGCTTTTTTAATATATACAACGCGAAAAATAAATTACATAAGGACGGTAAATATATTTATTTTTTACATATTATAAAATTTAATTTAATTTTTTGTTTTTCGTTTTAGATTGTATCAAGTCAAAGCGGATTTTAGCATGTGAAAAGTATATGTATTGAACAGAGAAGTGCTTTTTTAATATATACAACGCGAAAAATAAATTACATAAGGACGGTAAATATATTTATTTTTTACATATTATAAAATTTAATTTAATTTTTTGTTTTTCGTTTTAGATTGTATCAAGTCAAAGCGGATTTTAGCATGTGAAAAGTATATGTATTGAACAGAGAAGTGCTTTTTTAATATATACAACGCGAAAAATAAATTACATAAGGACGGTAAATATATTTATTTTTTACATATTATAAAATTTAATTTAATTTTTTGTTTTTCGTTTTAGATTGTATCAAGTCAAAGCGGATTTTAGCATGTGAAAAGTATATGTATTGAACAGAGAAGTGCTTTTTTAATATATACAACGCGAAAAATAAATTACATAAGGACGGTAAATATATTTATTTTTTACATATTATAAAATTTAATTTAATTTTTTGTTTTTCGTTTTAGATTGTATCAAGTCAAAGCGGATTTTAGCATGTGAAAAGTATATGTATTGAACAGAGAAGTGCTTTTTTAATATATACAACGCGAAAAATAAATTACATAAGGACGGTAAATATATTTATTTTTTACATATTATAAAATTTAATTTAATTTTTTGTTTTTCGTTTTAGATTGTATCAAGTCAAAGCGGATTTTAGCATGTGAAAAGTATATGTATTGAACAGAGAAGTGCTTTTTTAATATATACAACGCGAAAAATAAATTACATAAGGACGGTAAATATATTTATTTTTTACATATTATAAAATTTAATTTAATTTTTTGTTTTTCGTTTTAGATTGTATCAAGTCAAAGCGGATTTTAGCATGTGAAAAGTATATGTATTGAACAGAGAAGTGCTTTTTTAATATATACAACGCGAAAAATAAATTACATAAGGACGGTAAATATATTTATTTTTTACATATTATAAAATTTAATTTAATTTTTTGTTTTTCGTTTTAGATTGTATCAAGTCAAAGCGGATTTTAGCATGTGAAAAGTATATGTATTGAACAGAGAAGTGCTTTTTTAATATATACAACGCGAAAAATAAATTACATAAGGACGGTAAATATATTTATTTTTTACATATTATAAAATTTAATTTAATTTTTTGTTTTTCGTTTTAGATTGTATCAAGTCAAAGCGGATTTTAGCATGTGAAAAGTATATGTATTGAACAGAGAAGTGCTTTTTTAATATATACAACGCGAAAAATAAATTACATAAGGACGGTAAATATATTTATTTTTTACATATTATAAAATTTAATTTAATTTTTTGTTTTTCGTTTTAGATTGTATCAAGTCAAAGCGGATTTTAGCATGTGAAAAGTATATGTATTGAACAGAGAAGTGCTTTTTTAATATATACAACGCGAAAAATAAATTACATAAGGACGGTAAATATATTTATTTTTTACATATTATAAAATTTAATTTAATTTTTTGTTTTTCGTTTTAGATTGTATCAAGTCAAAGCGGATTTTAGCATGTGAAAAGTATATGTATTGAACAGAGAAGTGCTTTTTTAATATATACAACGCGAAAAATAAATTACATAAGGACGGTAAATATATTTATTTTTTACATATTATAAAATTTAATTTAATTTTTTGTTTTTCGTTTTAGATTGTATCAAGTCAAAGCGGATTTTAGCATGTGAAAAGTATATGTATTGAACAGAGAAGTGCTTTTTTAATATATACAACGCGAAAAATAAATTACATAAGGACGGTAAATATATTTATTTTTTACATATTATAAAATTTAATTTAATTTTTTGTTTTTCGTTTTAGATTGTATCAAGTCAAAGCGGATTTTAGCAATTGAAAAGTATATGTATTGAACAGAGAAGTGCTTTTTTAATATATACAACGCGAAAAATAAATTACATAAGGACGGTAAATATATTTATTTTTTACATATTATAAAATTTAATTTAATTTTTTGTTTTTCGTTTTAGATTGTATCAAGTCAAAGCGGATTTTAGCATGTGAAAAGTATATGTATTGAACAGAGAAGTGCTTTTTTAATATATACAACGCGAAAAATAAATTACATAAGGACGGTAAATATATTTATTTTTTACATATTATAAAATTTAATTTAATTTTTTGTTTTTCGTTTTAGATTGTATCAAGTCAAAGCGGATTTTAGCATGTGAAAAGTATATGTATTGAACAGAGAAGTGCTTTTTTAATATATACAACGCGAAAAATAAATTACATAAGGACGGTAAATATATTTATTTTTTACATATTATAAAATTTAATTTAATTTTTTGTTTTTCGTTTTAGATTGTATCAAGTCAAAGCGGATTTTAGCATGTGAAAAGTATATGTATTGAACAGAGAAGTGCTTTTTTAATATATACAACGCGAAAAATAAATTACATAAGGACGGTAAATATATTTATTTTTTACATATTATAAAATTTAATTTAATTTTTTGTTTTTCGTTTTAGATTGTATCAAGTCAAAGCGGATTTTAGCATGTGAAAAGTATATGTATTGAACAGAGAAGTGCTTTTTTAATATATACAACGCGAAAAATAAATTACATAAGGACGGTAAATATATTTATTTTTTACATATTATAAAATTTAATTTAATTTTTTGTTTTTCGTTTTAGATTGTATCAAGTCAAAGCGGATTTTAGCATGTGAAAAGTATATGTATTGAACAGAGAAGTGCTTTTTTAATATATACAACGCGAAAAATAAATTACATAAGGACGGTAAATATATTTATTTTTTACATATTATAAAATTTAATTTAATTTTTTGTTTTTCGTTTTAGATTGTATCAAGTCAAAGCGGATTTTAGCATGTGAAAAGTATATGTATTGAACAGAGAAGTGCTTTTTTAATATATACAACGCGAAAAATAAATTACATAAGGACGGTAAATATATTTATTTTTTACATATTATAAAATTTAATTTAATTTTTTGTTTTTCGTTTTAGATTGTATCAAGTCAAAGCGGATTTTAGCATGTGAAAAGTATATGTATTGAACAGAGAAGTGCTTTTTTAATATATACAACGCGAAAAATAAATTACATAAGGACGGTAAATATATTTATTTTTTACATATTATAAAATTTAATTTAATTTTTTGTTTTTCGTTTTAGATTGTATCAAGTCAAAGCGGATTTTAGCATGTGAAAAGTATATGTATTGAACAGAGAAGTGCTTTTTTAATATATACAACGCGAAAAATAAATTACATAAGGACGGTAAATATATTTATTTTTTACATATTATAAAATTTAATTTAATTTTTTGTTTTTCGTTTTAGATTGTATCAAGTCAAAGCGGATTTTAGCATGTGAAAAGTATATGTATTGAACAGAGAAGTGCTTTTTTAATATATACAACGCGAAAAATAAATTACATAAGGACGGTAAATATATTTATTTTTTACATATTATAAAATTTAATTTAATTTTTTGTTTTTCGTTTTAGATTGTATCAAGTCAAAGCGGATTTTAGCATGTGAAAAGTATATGTATTGAACAGAGAAGTGCTTTTTTAATATATACAACGCGAAAAATAAATTACATAAGGACGGTAAATATATTTATTTTTTACATATTATAAAATTTAATTTAATTTTTTGTTTTTCGTTTTAGATTGTATCAAGTCAAAGCGGATTTTAGCATGTGAAAAGTATATGTATTGAACAGAGAAGTGCTTTTTTAATATATACAACGCGAAAAATAAATTACATAAGGACGGTAAATATATTTATTTTTTACATATTATAAAATTTAATTTAATTTTTTGTTTTTCGTTTTAGATTGTATCAAGTCAAAGCGGATTTTAGCATGTGAAAAGTATATGTATTGAACAGAGAAGTGCTTTTTTAATATATACAACGCGAAAAATAAATTACATAAGGACGGTAAATATATTTATTTTTTACATATTATAAAATTTAATTTAATTTTTTGTTTTTCGTTTTAGATTGTATCAAGTCAAAGCGGATTTTAGCATGTGAAAAGTATATGTATTGAACAGAGAAGTGCTTTTTTAATATATACAACGCGAAAAATAAATTACATAAGGACGGTAAATATATTTATTTTTTACATATTATAAAATTTAATTTAATTTTTTGTTTTTCGTTTTAGATTGTATCAAGTCAAAGCGGATTTTAGCATGTGAAAAGTATATGTATTGAACAGAGAAGTGCTTTTTTAATATATACAACGCGAAAAATAAATTACATAAGGACGGTAAATATATTTATTTTTTACATATTATAAAATTTAATTTAATTTTTTGTTTTTCGTTTTAGATTGTATCAAGTCAAAGCGGATTTTAGCATGTGAAAAGTATATGTATTGAACAGAGAAGTGCTTTTTTAATATATACAACGCGAAAAATAAATTACATAAGGACGGTAAATATATTTATTTTTTACATATTATAAAATTTAATTTAATTTTTTGTTTTTCGTTTTAGATTGTATCAAGTCAAAGCGGATTTTAGCATGTGAAAAGTATATGTATTGAACAGAGAAGTGCTTTTTTAATATATACAACGCGAAAAATAAATTACATAAGGACGGTAAATATATTTATTTTTTACATATTATAAAATTTAATTTAATTTTTTGTTTTTCGTTTTAGATTGTATCAAGTCAAAGCGGATTTTAGCATGTGAAAAGTATATGTATTGAACAGAGAAGTGCTTTTTTAATATATACAACGCGAAAAATAAATTACATAAGGACGGTAAATATATTTATTTTTTACATATTATAAAATTTAATTTAATTTTTTGTTTTTCGTTTTAGATTGTATCAAGTCAAAGCGGATTTTAGCATGTGAAAAGTATATGTATTGAACAGAGAAGTGCTTTTTTAATATATACAACGCGAAAAATAAATTACATAAGGACGGTAAATATATTTATTTTTTACATATTATAAAATTTAATTTAATTTTTTGTTTTTCGTTTTAGATTGTATCAAGTCAAAGCGGATTTTAGCATGTGAAAAGTATATGTATTGAACAGAGAAGTGCTTTTTTAATATATACAACGCGAAAAATAAATTACATAAGGACGGTAAATATATTTATTTTTTACATATTATAAAATTTAATTTAATTTTTTGTTTTTCGTTTTAGATTGTATCAAGTCAAAGCGGATTTTAGCATGTGAAAAGTATATGTATTGAACAGAGAAGTGCTTTTTTAATATATACAACGCGAAAAATAAATTACATAAGGACGGTAAATATATTTATTTTTTACATATAATAATAATAATAGGTAATTTATTTAATATTTTCTGTCCAGCGATCAAACAGTGTCGTCCTAGACCGCTGGACGTTGAAAATTAACAATCTAACATCTAATTTCATTACAAGTTAATAAATTTGGAATAAGGCAGTTGTTGCGATTCATGTTTGACTTTCAAGATTCTTCGTTTCTCTCTTCTAAGGACCACTTTTCTACCGGAAAACTACTTTTCTTGTCTTTTTGCTTCCTCCTGTCCTTCAAGGTTGCGAAATTACTACAGGGGGTCTTCATTCATGACTTTGCATTTCCTTTTTTTAACCCTTTGTGGCTCTGTTTCTGTTCTTCTTGAGTGTATGTGCCGTTACGAGTACATAGTTTCTCGTGTTTTCAGTTGTTCATGACCGTGTAGGTGCTCAATAGCCGTTACACTCTTCAAATGTATTGGGGAGGAGTTTTATTTTCGTATTTCAATCTTATCGTGTCG